>NC_048233.1:74033597-74048762 GCF_002007445.2 Ailuropoda melanoleuca | reverse complement strand
GAGTTTGAGAAGTTCTTTGTAGATCTTGGATACCAGTCCTTTATCTGTAGTGTCCTTTGCAAATATATTCAGAGACAGCCCACGGAATGGCCCAGCCACTTCTGCCTCTTGTCTGCCTTTTGGTGGGAAGTCTCTGTCTGTCTCGCCTGATCGCTGAATTCCTTGTGAGCTGAAACACTCAGCTTGGGAACCGGATTGCTCCGTTCCATCCTGTGTTTTCCAAAGCATGTTCCACATAACACTGGTCCTGAGAAATCTCTGTGATGAGAGGGTTCCTCAGTCAAACCAGTTTGAGAAATGCTACAGATGGTCTTTCCCTCTTGGAGACTTGCTGTGCATAGGGGCCCATTGAAGGCTCTGCGAAGTCCTGCTATAAAAACCTGCTTAACTCTGCTTTCCTGAAATTGCTTTGGCCATAGGATCCTCTATTTCTGGTAATACCTGTTGTGTGGAACGCACGGTAGGAAACATTGGTCTCGTTTGTTTTCTGTGTTATTCTGGATTTTTCACCTCTCAAGTTTAAGTGAGGCCCACTGCCATTCCCCCTTGGCCGGGCTCCTCTCCCTTCCTTCCTCGGGCATCCCTGTGCAACCTCAGAGCAGAGGCTATAGCTGTTTTCTCTGCTTTAGAAGGGACCAAGAGCGGGAAGGGCTCATGGTGGGGCTGGGCAGTGTGACCTGGAAAAGCTCAGGAGACCTAAGATGGACAGCAGACCGGTGAGGTGAGACCAAGCCATCTTGAAGTGTGCCTGAGTGTCTGCCTGGGGCTCCTGGTCTCCCCACCTGGCCTCCCTGCCACTGGTCCGTCCGCCCAGCGTGCTCCGTCGTCATCCATCATTCTCTCGGGAGCTGTGAAATGCGTCTTCAGTGTCCTCCTCTCCTCCTCTGTCTTTACCATTCCAGCCATTGTTGGATTTATTTTCTTTCACCTCCTGCCTGGACCCTTGGCCTGGGAGGGGGTGCTCTTAGAAGTCAGGTTTTCCTGTCACCTCCTTGCCCTTGATCATACTGTCTGACCCCTCCCCCACAATGACCTGTCCACCATGTCTTGTGCTTCCAGTGCCTGACCCAGGCACCTGTTGGGTGACAGGAGCAGTGTTCACTTTGTGACCCTGGGAGTGAACCCAGTGCTGGTGATACGATCCGCCCCTAGAGAGAAGGAGGGGATGATCTCACATCTTTCCTGATAATGAGTGCATCAAGGCCAAGCGCCCTCTGCTAGAGCCCCTTATCGACCCACCGGCACTTAAAGCCAACCCGGGCACAAGGTCATGTCTGCCGGCCTTCCCCAGGGTGCCCGCTGTTGGCTTTTTGAATGCAAGGGCAGGAGGCCACTCTCCCCCGGAGACTTACAATGCTCAGCCCGCTGTCTCCTCCCTGCCCGGCACCTCCACTCATCTCAATGTACAAGAGGGCGGCAAAGCGTCCTGGGTGTGACACCAGACAGTTTGGTCTTGGATAAGCTACTTGATGCCTCACAGAGCCTCAGTTTACACATCCTGTGAACAAGGGAGCTCGGGCCTTCCCTAACAGAGATCTAGTGAGGGTGAACGCGGTGTTCGGGATGAACAGCTCTTTATAAACTTTAATAAAATAAGGGCAGCTTGTCCATCCCCTCGCTGGGAATGGAGGGTTTCTGTGCAGATGAACTGAGGATGCTCGGCCATTACAGGTGTTTGGTAAAAGTGAACTTCTTTCTATTGCTCTTACAGAA
The DNA here is from genome assembly GCF_002007445.2 of Ailuropoda melanoleuca. Taxonomy (NCBI): domain Eukaryota; kingdom Metazoa; phylum Chordata; class Mammalia; order Carnivora; family Ursidae; genus Ailuropoda; species Ailuropoda melanoleuca. Next base: position 74,047,049 of record NC_048233.1, on the reverse strand, counting down.
CCTTCCTCCCACTTGACGTCAGTCCCTGGAAAACCCGGGTCTCAGCCTCTGCCCCAAGTCAGCCTCCAGGGTCTGTGTATTCTTTGTCAAAAGCATAGCGAGATTCATGTCGCAGCTTCTGCCCTCCTTGAGTACGGGATGGTCACCTCTAGGACAGTGCCTGTCCCCTTGGACAATGACCCCCCCTGGGGGGGGGCTGGGACTATGCCCCTCCCTGGGTGCTTCCTCTGTGACAAATATGTGAATGATCTGCTCAGAAGAAAACAGCGCCCACTTCCGGCCTGAACACAGGGTCCTTCTCAGTTGTCACCTCCGGGAATCCCAGGGCCACAGCTGAGGCTCTTCTTGGGGAAGCCATCTGTGCACGTACGGGCACACTTGGGTGTTCTGTTGGGTTTCACCTCAGCCTCATTCCCACATCTTGCCCTTGGAAACCCCCCTCCTTGTAGAAACCTTGTCTTCTCTCCCTCCCTGACTTTTCCTGCTGGTTTCTGTTTCTGGGCAAAGTGTACCACCCAAGGGCAGTGCAGGGCAGCCAGGCCCCCTCTGCAGGCAGGTCAGAGGTCAGCCCAGCAGGCCCAGCCCTGGGGGGTGCCTGGCAGTGTGGGTGAGAACTGTCGCTTGTGTGGGTGTCGCTGGGGCCTCAGAAGGACAGTAACACAGATGCTGGCATTTGGGGCTGAGTCTTTTCTATCTCCCTGAAATGAAGGGGAAGCTGGTTGCCGTGGTGAATCATCAGACTGACTTGTTTGCAGTCCTGTGTGCAGGGTTCTATTCCTGGGCCAGGAGGGTTTTTCCCCCTCCGAGGGTCAGACTGGGCTTCTCAGTGCACTGAAGGATGGATGGATGGGAGGGTGCACTGGTTCTGATCAGGGTTTGAGTTCGCAGTGTCCTGCTTTGGGGTTGGTTGGGAGAATGCACTGACCGGCTCATGGGGACCTCTCATTCTGAGGCCACTTTCTGCAAGTCATTTGTCAGCTGCATCCCACGAGCTGGGTCCTGAATTGGGTCTGGGGTTTCCAGAGCTGAGGAGTTAAGCTAGGGCCCTGACCTTGAGGCACTTCTCATCTAATGCGCATTTAAAGGGGCAAAATGGTAACAGATTGGGGTGTGAAAAGTATAATGAATTCCACTTTCCCCAGAGGGAGCTGAGGCAAGAGGCTGGCAGGGGAGGTGACCTGAAGCCAGACATCAAAGCTGGCAAGCTGCTCTCCAGACAGATGTGGGAGAGGTGGGGACAGTGGGAAGGTTGTCAGGCCAGGCTGTGGTGCCCGGGGTGACACCAGGCAGGGGTGCCTTTGTGCAGGAGGTAGCGTGAGAGAGCAGTGGGCCAGCCCAGACTCAGCCCTGACTGAAGGGCAGCCCTGGGGCTGTGTCAAGGTTAGCCCAGGGTCAGAGCAAGTGCCCAGGTCACCACTGAAAGCCAGAGGGCTCAACCCAGTATTTTAAAAAGGCAGGTGGAGCATGAAAGCTTACTTACATGAAAGCTTCTTCTGATCCCTGGACTGCTTAGCAGTGAAGTGAGACTTCGGATTTGGCCTTCTGGGGGAACTGTCTGCCGCTCCATAGGCCCCGGGGTTCCTGTGCTGTCCCAGGGCACCAGAATGAGGGCCAGTCAGAAGCAGGCCACCCGCCCTGCCTGAAGGAGTGTGCCCTGAGAGCTCAGCCCCCTGCGTCCTGCGGGAAGGAGTCTGGAGTGGAAAGGATGAGAGCTGGAACCGGCCGAGAGGCTCCGGGAAGGTCCTTCCAGGTTGCACTTTTGCCAAGAGGCCCTTCTTTCCCTGGCCTCATACAGAAGGTGCTCACAGTTCTCTCTGCATGACCTTAACATTTTCCCCCCTTGTCGAGGTTCGTTTCTTTTCCTTTTTCCTCCCCGTGGGACGGACTTGGACCGAGAGCCTCTGTGGGCGGCTCCCTGTCTCCTGGCTTTCCTAGTCTTGCTCTGCCGTCTCTCTCACAAACACCTGTCTGAGCCCTGCACTGCTCGCTCAGCGCCTGTGCCGGACTCTGGCCCTTATCTGCCGCCTGCAGCTGTCCCTGGGGCCCCAGGCTCCCTCTCCCCACCCCCCCACTCTCCACTTCTGGCTCTCGAAAGGCCTTGCACATCTCCAAGCAAGGCCTGAAGTCCCCATTCGAGAAGCCCAGATTTTTTGTTTCTTTGTGTTTGTTTCCAAGGCTGAGCAGACCTGTCACTGGTGGGGGAGCCCATCACGGGGGCGGGGAAGTGGGGAAGGAGGTGGCAGAGGGATGCTTTTCAGGCAGTCTTAAAGTCCGATAGTAAAGCTAATAATGAGAATTACCAGCATTTTTTCAGTATCTGTTATGTACTTGCTACTTTGTTAAATGCTGTATTTAATACGTTTATTTCCCTTACTCCTCTCAACAACCCGAGGAAGTATATCCTATTACTATCCCCATTTAAAATGGAGGTCCGGACAGGAGGTGAGAAGAGCCCATTGTTTACCTGCTTGCCTGTGGGGAGGGCTTTCCTCAGCAAGGGGAACACTCTCTAAAGGCGAGCTAGGACATCCCTCTGACTCCAGCCAGGATTGCCCTGGAACACCTTCCTGGGGAGGGGTCGGGACCAAGGCTGAAGGCTCTTAGGTCAAAGTTGCTTCTTTGCTACTTCCGGGTCCCAGTCAGAAGGTTGTTCTCGTGGCCTAACAGACACCCGTCCTACCCCCAATATATCTCTGTAGGACAAGGAGTGTCAGCGGGTGCCCCTGGAAGGAGGAACAGCAATTTTTCTGTTAGTAGGGGCTTGACCTAAGTTGCCAGTTGCTCAGTGGGTTGAAGCAGGGGTCTGTACCTCAAAAACTTTCCCCAGGGACCCTATTTCAATGTTCTTTCTGTGGGTCTCCCCTTTGCCTTAACGTCCTCCCTCTGCAGCGGGAGCTGGATCCTGGGCCTCTCCACCCTCCCGTGCCAGCCTGTTGGCCAGTAGGGCCCTTTCTCTGATAGTCTTTTCTTGTTCTCTGACCTGAGAAGTGGGGTGGGGAGTTCTGTACCCCAGAGTGTGTCCCTTTCGTGTTTCCACAGCCTGGCTCAGGGCCCTGCAGGCTGCGGTTGGCAGATTTTGCCCTTTAAAAAGATGTCTTTCTTTGAGAGGGTGAGGAGCTAATCATTAATGCGAAGAGACCCTTCTAGGACAGATGTATGCTGGGCTTGCTTGGAGAATGGTTGAGCAAGGGCAGTTGACCAACTTCGGAGAGGGACAGAGAGAACTCACCTCCAGGGCAGATTTTTTTTTTTCTGGAACTCCCAGGAAACCAGATGGGCTGGTTGCAATAACTCTGGGTGTTTCCTCACCTGCCTCTCGGGCTCTAGGGGGATGGTTAGACCTATGGAGAGCTTCCTGGGGTTAGGCGCTCTGTGTGAGTTTTTCAGATCTCATTTCTGGTGTGGATTTTTTTTTTTTAAAGATTTTATTTATTTATTTATTTATTCGACAGAGATAGAGACAGCCAGCGAGAGAGGGAACACAAGCAGGGGGAGTGGGAGAGGAAGAAGCAGGCTCATAGCAGAGGAGCCTGATGTGGGGCTCGATCCCACAACACCAGGATCACGCCCTGAGCTGAAGGCAGACGCTTAACCGCTATGCCACCCAGGCGCCCCTCTGGTGTGGATTTGAGCAGGGAGGTGGGTAAGGACGAGAAACAGGGCTGTTTTAGGGTCTTGAGAGACTCTCTCACCGCAGAGAAGGAACTGCTTATAAGCTCTCACCTACCAAGGAATGACATCTGGTTGTGGGAAGTCTGTTACCCATACAAAGGCAGGGCCTGACCAGTGAACGGGGGAGGTGGGTGGACGGAGTGGCCACAGGAGCGCTGGGGAGCAGCCTGCCCTGGGAGCGGGGACTCTGGGTGCCCATCTCTGTGACGAGCCGACTGCCCCCTGGGAGCCCTGGCGTGCTTACTCTAGAACAGAGCTGTTCCTAGTTGTCCCACCTTCCTGCCTCCTCCTGTCACTACGGAGGATGACGTGGGCCATTGATGTGATGCTCAGAGCAGACCTGTGCCGGGGAATTTGGGGACCCCCTTAGCAGAATGAACCTCTTCCTCTATGTTCCAGGGTATTTGCTACCCCCTGCCGCCACCTTTTATCATTGTGTGGCCTGGTGCCGCTCTTTCTGGCTTGTCTCTGCCCCACCTCCACCACACTGGGATGTGAGCTCGTTCAGGACGGGGCAGCCGCCTGGCTGTTGCTACTACTCTGTCTGGCATTAGGCCCGCACAGGGATGGGGGGTCCCTAACGCTGCCAAGCGAAGGCTGCGGAGGGCCATGGCCTCTGCCTCTCACAGGGACGAGACTCAGGAGGGAGGCAGGCAGGGGTCACCTGGGTGGCTCAGTCGTTTAGTGTCTGCCTGCAGCTCAGGGCGTGATCCCAGGGTCCTGGGATTGAGCCCCACATCGAGCTCCTCCGCTGGGAGCCTGCTTCTTCCTCTCCCACTCCCCCTGCTTGTGTTCCCTCTCTTGCTGGCTGTCTCTATCTCTGTCAGATAAAAAAAAAAAATCTTTAAAAAAAAAGGAGGAAGGCAGGCGGGACATCTGGGATCCTGACAGGTAAGAAAAGTGGTAAGAAAAGTGGGGCTCTGTGATCCAGTGGCTTGCCCCCAGCCACTCAGCTTTCAGGCTAGAGCTGTCCAGGTCAGTCCTAGCCTCTGGGATCCACTGCGGTGGTGCGGTGTGTGTCGGCCCTGAACATGAAACATCTGGTAAGGTAAAGAAAACCAGGTAGGTGACACTGCTGAGACGCTGGCCTGGCCGACACCTGTCCTGCCTGAACTCCCACTACTTTTGTCTTCGTTTTCTTCCCTGTGGTAACTCTTGGAGTCCTGAAGATGGCCCCAGTGCCCCATGAGCCTTCCGGCCTCTTGGCCCTGAGATCTAGAAACCAGGTTTCCAAGCCCTGACTGTCCCTTTCAGCTTTTGGGACAACCCTTGTGTGTGGGGGGGAACCCAGGAGGGACCTGGAGTCCTGACAGGGAGGGGCAGGTCCTCCCTCTTGGTCACCCCCTCTGGGAAGCACTATATAAATGTTTCTGCAGCTCTGCTCGGAAGACGCTACTCAGTGGGAGCGAGTGGGTCTCTTTCAGACCCACCTGCCTTGCTCGGGGCTCAGGGCTGAGGCACCTTAGCCTCCCATTCCCCCCACGGTCATCCTGCCGGGCAGGCCGCATCACTGTTTTTCATTTCGTAGACAAGAACATGGAGGCCCAAAGAGACAAAGTGACTGGCTTCAGGTCCCCCAGCCAGGAGATGGCAGAGCTGGGATTTGAACCCAGGCACGTTTTGAGAAGGATGTGCTCAGGGGCAGTGAGCTCCAGCCTTGCGTCTCTCGGAGAAGGAGGACGGTTGCCTCTCGCCGCCCTCCCCCAGCCCAGCCAGGCGGGCAGAGGTTCTGGCTGCACCTGCTGGCCTCCTCGGCCTGGGCCTTCACTGAGTTTGCCTGGACACCCCGTGGAGGGGAGCCCACAAGGCAGTGACAGTAGAGCGAGGAGAAGAGGCTGCCTGGGGACCTGGACAGTTGCCCTTGGCTGGAGGGGAAGCCTGCAGCACCCAACTTATTTCAGGGGCCGATGAGGGGCTGGGCTCTGGGACGTCAGCTGCTCGTTCCTCCTTGCAGCCCCAGCTCGACCGGCCTCCTGACTCTCAAGCCACAGAAGGTTCTGGATGGTCCCCGGTGGAGCCCAGCCATGAGCTTTACCTAGCCGGGCAGCCTCAGCCACAGATGCAGTCTGGCAGGTTTTGAGGAAGGGAGACAGGCTGGAGACGAGTGAGAAAAGGGGAGGGGGGCTATTTGGCTTTGGAATTAAACGCACTGAAGCAGGGGGCATGGGGGCTTGGGAATTGGCATCTTGGGCACTCTTGTATCATTTGTTTTAATTTCACTTGGTGTTTGAACTTGAAGAAGTGATACGGTCCCATGGGTTAAGGAAAGGGATATCATGGGAGGTCTTCCTCCAGCCTGTGGGTCCAGCAGTGTGACTCCTCTTCCCCAAGGCAGTTATGATTTCTGTGTGTCTCTCCAGAGATGATTTAAACACACACAAGCAGATATGTATAGAGAGTATTTTAAAACGTGTTTGCACACTATCTGGAAAATCGTTCTTTTTCCCTTAACAGTGTATCTTGGCAATCTATATTAGTATACAAAGAACTCCCCTAGTCTTTAATTATGGCTGGGTAATGCTCCCTTCTGTGGATGTACTGTCATTTTAAAAAAATGAAATCTAATTTACATACAGCAAACTGCTCAAATCTTCAGTGGACAGTGCAATGCATGTTTGCATACGTATACACCCAGGTGACCGCCCCCAAACAGAGTACTTTCCATTATCCCAAAAGTTCCCTTGTGCCTCTTCCCAATCAATACCCCTGCCTAGAAGTTCTCGTTATTCTGACTTCTAACTTCTCAACCTCACTTCAGTTTCCTTATCTTTAAAATGGGCGCAATGTTAGAACTGACTCACTTGCCTGGCACAGTAATTGTCCAACAAAGGATGGATGTCAGGTTTATTTAAGTCCCTGGTCTGTATTCTTTCTTCTACCTCTGTCTGGGCTCTCCAGTTACCTTCAGATTCTCCTTTTTCTTTCTTTCTTCCTTTCTTTCTTCCTTCCTTTCTTTCTTTTCTTCCTTTCTTTTCTTCCTTTCTTTTCTTTCTTCTACCTCTGTCTGGGCTCTCCAGTTACCTTCAGATTCTCCTTTTTCTTTCTTTCTTCCTTTCTTTCTTCCTTCCTTTCTTTCTTTTCTTCCTTTCTTTTCTTCCTTTCTTTTTCTTTTCTTTCTTTCTTTCTTTCTTTCTTCTTTCTTTCTTTCTTTCTTTCTTTCTTTCTTTCTTTCTTTCTTTCTTTCTTTCTCTTCCCTTCCCTTCCCTTCCCTTCTTTCCTTCCCTTTCTTCTTTCTTTTCTTTCTTTCTCCCTCTTTCTCTCTCTCTCTCTCTCAACACACACACACACACTCACTCATACACCCTCCTCCTCACACACCGTCTAGCCATGGAGATAGACCAAGAGGGTCATTGTGCAAAGCCCAGGCTGTGTGAATGGCTCCATTGTTCCAGGGCTGAGTTCCCAGAGCCAGCCGGTACGGCGCTGACCAGGGCTGGGCTGTCCAGTGGGAGGTGCCCGTGGGCCCCTGACCAAGGGCTGACCACACCTGGCAGGACACCCACTTCCCCTCCTCCCTCTGGCCGAGGAGGGAAAGCGCCTCAGTCTGACCCAGCCCTGGCTGGGGGGAGCCCAGATGATGCCTCCCATTCTCTGCTTGGCTTCCTGACGCTGGAATGCCAGGGCCTGGGGCACCTGCAGACGTACACAGTGGCCTTGGCTTCGAGAGGCTGGGGGCAGATGAGGAATGGGGACAAGGAGAGAAAAAGGAAGTGGACATTGAATGCTTACCTTATCCGTTTTCCCCTCCTGGTGTGCACGAACAGAGCCTGAGGTTCTGGGGGATGAACTGGCCCATAGGGAGCCACCTAGAAGCAGGCCTCCACTGCCAGGTGGCTCCTACCCCAGGAACTGATCCAGGACGCAGGGCTGTGGTTGCCTTTGGGCCGGACTCCCCGGGGCGGGACTTCTGTGTGCTGGTACACAAGATGAGTCTGTCCACCTACCTGCGGAGTTTCTCCCGGATTCCTCAGAAGTGACAGTCTTGGCACCTACCTTGACCTTATGCCCTTTAACGCTGCCTGTGAGATCCGGAGCAGGGCCCACTCTCAACCTGCTCCTCACCACCTGCCAGCGGGGAATGTGCTGGAAGTGCTTCCTACTTTCTCAGCACCAGCCAGGGCTGGGGAAGGGGTTGCCTTGGAGGCCAATATGAAGTGAGCCCCCATGAGCAAGAGGTAACGAGGGGTGCAGGATGAGGGCAGAGGAGGGGTAAGGAGACAGGAGGCAGAACAGGGAGGGGCTGACCTGGAAGCGAGTGAGGGGATGGGGGGGAATCTGGACGGTGGGGGCAAGAGTTTACCAGACAAGGATCCAGGCTTCCTGGGGGCTTGATTTCCTCCTGCCTCAGGTAAGAGACCAGACTGGAGTTCCCAGCTGCTCTAGGCAGCCCACGTCCCTAGAGTCTGGGCCAGATTCCTGGTAGCCTCCCAAAGTCCCAGCACACACCATTAGTTGCTCCCTGGGCCCAGACACCGTCCCTCCTTCCTATCCCTGCCAGCTTGGGCACCTGCCTCACAGAGCTCAGACCTCTCCCTGTGCCTTGCCAGTTCTCAGCTGGACCGTGTACCTGGTCTGAACTGTCCGATCCAGGGACTGAGGCTTTTGTGGGCAGGAGCAGGGGAGGGAGCCCAGCCCTCCCAGGATCCTGTCTTCTCTGGCCCAGCTTCCCTTGCCATGGAAACACCCCAACAGAGGCCTGGGAATTACCCAGGATGTGCGTTTTATTTGTAGCCCATGCTCCTGTTCTGTCCGCCCCCAACTCCCACCACCCTCCCTGTCCCAGGGGCTGTGCGATATTCTCTGCACCCTATTTTTAGATCAGACACAGGGTCTGCAGCCTCCTTAGGCCTTGTTTGCCTTTGGTCAGTCTGTCCATCTTCTCATAGCTCTGTGGCCGGTGTTTCAGGTGGGATGCCCTGTGGGGGTGGGGGGAGGGGAGCCTGAGGCGGAAGTTTCCAGAGGAACACAGGCCCTGTGGCCACATCTCTGCTTCCCCAGCTGGCAGGCTCTGGGAAGCACTGGGGCAAGGGCTGGATCCTGATACCACCACCTGATTCTCCTCAGCCTGGGCCTCCAGGGGTGAGTGTGGCAATGGACGGCACTGTGGCTCAGGGAAGGTCAACATCGAAGCTGGACCGCTTGCTCAGAGGGCAGCTGCAGCAGGCTCCTCAGCAGGAAGTGGACAGCTGGCCTTCTCTGACTTCTCCTTCCTCCTGGAAACTTTGGGGGACTTGGATGAGACTGGTCTTGGCAAGACCTGGGCTGGACCATGTGAGGCCCGAGGAAGGATGGTGGAGCCTGGGGGATTGGCTGAGGACCAACATGGACTCACTCTTGCTTCCCAACCACCAGGCCCAGAAGGGCCAGGGCCCTGGGATGCCCGGGGTGGTCGGGGCAGCAGGTGTGTTGTGGCGTGGCTACTTACCAGAAGTAAATCAGTTTCCCTGTTTCCTCCCCTCCACCAAGATTTGTTGACATCCTCTAATTCACTCAGGGCATTTTGTTCTGTAACTGGAGAGGGAGAGGGACTGTCTGTTGGGAGTGGCTCTAAGAAGAGAAAGAGTAAGGAGGCAATGGTGCCCTCCTCTCTGGCCCCTTGGCCCGCATTCGAGGCCAGTGGTTAGACGGTGCAGTCACCAGCAGGACAGTCTCTTTGTCAAGAGTCCCGGGGCCTAAGCAGTTATGCTTCCTGGCCCTGGGGACCTCGGACCCCAGTGTTGGGGAGGAGGCTGCTCCCCTTACCTCTGGGGCTGTCCAAGGTTTGGGGCTACGGGGGCATCAGTCACTCCTTCACCTGGACATTAGCTTCCCTGCCAGGGTTATAATCAGGGAGGTAGGGCAGGGGGTGGGGGCACTTCTTCAAGCAGCCTCACGGCCTCTGGCAAGTTCTAGAACAAGAGGAGACAAACACCACAGGTGGCCCGTGGGGGCTGTAGCACTTAGGCTGGTCTGGGAGCAATGCAAGATCCCTCTGAGGGATTCACAGAAACCCCAGAAGGTGGGCCAGTGGGGTGACTTTTCGAGGAGCTTCGGCTGAGGACGTGATTGGGCAAGAAAGGGCAAGAAAAGGAATTTTGAATTTTTGCCAAAATGATGTGGTTTTCTGAATGCAGGAGCTGGCAAGGCCTGGCGACCTCTGTGCTCAGGGATGCACGGGGATCGTATGAGGAAAAACTGGGATCACCTGTATCTGAGGGACCAGTCCAGGGCCTGGCCAGAGGTAAGGCCCTCAGATATTTGTTTTATTTCAACCACAAAAAAGTTCCAGTCCCTTGATTTATCCAGAAGAGGAATTCATCTAGAACGGGGTAGAAGCGGGGGGGATAAGAAGTATGTAAGAGACGTTGTCTTTGAAAAGTAGGAGACCCAACTGAAGGCTCAACTCACTTCCTGTTTGGCCATAGGAAGTGAAGGTAAGTCACTTAACTTCTCCGGGTCTCAGTCTGCTCATCTATGAAATGAGGGAGTTGGGTGAGCTTGCCTCTGACATTTCCTCCACCCTCTCCCAAACGGTCCCCTCAGTAGCAGGCCTTCCACTTCATCTGTGGGGAAACTGAGGTCCCAGAGGACAGGTCCACTGGGCCTGCCTGCCTCTACCCAGATTTTCTGGTCAGAACTTTCTCTACAGGTGCCGCGGGCTTTCAGGCCTGCAGTCTGGGAAGAGCCAGAAGCCATCCTTCCGGGGTTCGCTGCCTCGTCAGCGTCACCAGTGAGACAGGGGAAATTGAGGACCGTAGCGGGACATCTTAAATCAAAGCCTGGGCCATCAAACTCCCAGAATAGACTGAGATCACGAGGTGGGTAGCACAGACTGCCACCGGATGGACAGGCAAGAGATATGAAAAACCTGAAATCTTGAGCCCCCAGATCCCTTAACCAATTTCCAACACCCCAGGGGCCTGCGTGTTGAGGAGAGGAAAGGGCATGTGTCATATGAGAATCCTCCAGGAGGGCCGGGGGGCTCTATTTCAGGAAAACCCCTCTGGGGTCCCGGGGGCTTCTGAAGGCCCTCTCTTCTTGCTGTTCCCTGCAAGCACCCCCACTAGCCGGGCTGACCGACTGGCCTGGCAGAGCGGTGAGTGTGCGCGGCCAGGCAGCTCGCTCCAATGTTGACCCCGTGGCTCAGCAGCTCTGCGAACCTGGGCGAGCTGCTTAAACTCTTTGGCCCTCAGTTTCCTCATCTGTAAAGTGGGAATGGGAACACCTCCTTCCCAGGGTTGTTTTGAAGGTTAAACAAAATAATCCACACAAAGAAAACAGCATAGCACCTGGCTCAAGGTAAGACCTCAAACATTAGCCATTAATATTAACTTTTCTGTCTTCACACAAATAAGCCCAAACTGGCTACTGCTGCTTCTCACAGGCTCTCCTGCTCTTTCACCTTTTTATACCCTATCCATCCCTCAAGCCTCAGTTTAACTGCTGCCTTCTCCAGGAAGCCCTCCCTGAACAACTCTCCAGGGTTCCATTTTCCTCTGACTTCGAAGGCTACCTGTGGCGCACTTGATCGCATTTGCAGCCACTGCTCTTTCCCACTTCACTGTCTGGGATCCAGATTCCCCAAGCAAAGCCCTCTGCCTTGTTTTCTGCTTCTTTTTCCTCCCCTATGTCACTTGGCACAGTATAGTGCACACAGTAGGTGCTCATGAAACACTCAGGCTTGTTATCAGGTGGGAGATTTCAGGAAACTGGAAACAGAATCCTGGTGTTCCTGAGACCAGGACCTATGTCCATTTTTAGAGTTTAAATATTCTTTTTAAAAAAAATCCAAATTCCACTCTGTCTTTACGTTACAACCACACCAATCTTTTCATGTCAGCCAGATGTACGTTTCCCTCCTTTCCACCCGAAATACACCAGAATTTGAAAAATGAGGCGCTGGATCTGAGAGTGTGAGATAGAGAAGGTGTTCTCTAAACCCTGACTATTCTTGTCAGGCTGAAGTCTCAAGGAGGGATTAGCTCTGGGTGAAAGGGAAGGTTCTGATGGCTCAGCTCTGCGCTGTTAGAGGTTGGTCTTCTATGGAGGGACAAATGGAATTTTGAAACACGAAGTCCTTGCTTCTGGAAGGTCAGCACTCTTGTGAGCCATCCCAGAGCACTGCCACTCTGTGGGGTGCAGGCTGAGAAACGGATCTAGTCACCTTGAAATGGGGTCGGAGGACCGGCACTGCCATCCTCCTGGCTGCGGTGGGTGGAGGTCAGGTGGGGCAGAGGCGGGGCGGGAAACACACCAGAGGTGATCTGAGATCACACTGGGTCACGCCCCAGCTTGATGGAGATCCGCAGGCGGACTGGAGGTGGGAGGGGGTGGGGGAATTTACAATTAAGAATTTGCAGTTGTGAGCAAGACAAATGACCCTTGGTCTGGTGGGATCCTGGGGCGTGGGGTCCTTCCTACCTGATTCTAGGTGGGGAGAGTGTCTTGACATCTGAGTCCTGGGTGCCCCAGAGAAGTACAGGGCCCACATGATCCCCCGGGTGAGGAAGTGAGTGCCGGCTACCCTGAACACCCACCAGCCGATAACAGTAACAACAACACCATGCCACAATTCAGCACTCGCCATGTGCCGGACATTGTGCTGAGGGCTTACATGTGTCTTACCTACCATCTGGCATTTCACAGCAGCCCCACGAGGTGGGAACCAGGATCTCCATCTTCTGGACCAGGAAACAGGCACATAGGCTTTCCCAGGCTGCCTGGAGTTTTCAAATTCTCCGTGGCTCTGGGGCGAGTCCGGGAGAGATGCAGAGGCTACAGCTGGAAATCGGAGATTCAGCAATGGGTGCCGATGGAAGCTGACCGCCTTTCCTGGCCGGAGAATATCATCGTTTGGTCAGAGCTGAGGAGCAGCAGGGGTTCTGGCTGCACAACCAGCTACCCCTCTGCAGAGGAGCAGACAGGCCTCCGTGGTGGCAGAGCTGGGACTCTCTGCCGTGCTTTCCAGCCCAGGGGCTGCTGATCATGAGCAACTCTGCCTGCTTCCCCTGCCTCTCCATTCCACTCTGAGAGGCCAGGGGTCCGTTTGTCATGTCACCAGTGAATCCCTGGTGCCCATGGAGGCCTGGTCTTCAGGAGATGCTCAGTCAATATTTGTGCAAAGAACGAAGGACTGAGGTGCTCAGCCTGCTGCCTCTGGCTGTGACGGCAGATGTCCCCTCCGGAAGGGCAGCAGGGGCTGCAGATGTCCCTCCGGAAGGGCAGCAGGGGCTGCACATTTCCCGCTAGGAGTGCCCGTGGCAGTCTGGTGAGAAGCGGGTGGGACTGGCCTGGAGACTGCCCCCAGCAAATCCACCTAGGGTTGCCCACCCCCTCCGCCCAAGCCACTCCTTGGCTCTGCCCAAGAGGCACAACTGGAGCAGGGCAGATGATTCATTGCCACATCTGCGAGGTAAAGGTTGGGGGGTAACGGGCTACGGGTGTGTGTTGGGGTATTGGCACCGAAAGGTGGATGGTTCCCACTCTGGGTTCTGGAGTCCTTCCGTTGTGCTGGCTGGGGACGGGGTAGAGGCCATCTGGGCTCTGGGCCAAGTTAGGGCTCCAGCCGGACTTCTTGGGGGGCACTCAGGCTGAAGGCCCTCGGTGAGCGCCCTCGGTGGGAGGGCTGGGAGGGTATGGGAAGAGGTGCCAGTGGGCAGCCCCCGCCCTTGCCAGACGACCCCCTGAACCCCGGGGTGTGGGTGTGGCTCCCTCCGAGCGGGGGCGGGGTGGGGGAGTGGGGTTGGCACGGGAGCCGGCCTGCGGAGGGGGCGTCCGGAGCGCGGGAGGCTGGGGCAGCGC
>NC_048233.1:73894514-74033336 GCF_002007445.2 Ailuropoda melanoleuca | reverse complement strand
GCCCGCCGGCGAGCCTGACTCCAGAGCCGAGGATGGAGCCGGCGCTGGGCGCTGCAGCGGCTCCCGGTGCGCCCCCCACCAGGTATGGGCCGGGCCGGGCAGGCCCCCGGCGGGCGGGAGCGGACCCTCGCCGCAGCAGCGGGAAGGGCGCGAGCGCGGTGGGAGACGCCCCTCCGCTCGAGGACAGTCGCGCCGGCGGTGCGGGCCGTGGGGGGGGGGACGGCAGCGCGTTGGGCGCAGGAAGGGCTCCCCAGGTGGGTGGCGGGTGAGCTCCGCGACCACCCCAGCCCTCCCCGCCCCATTCGGCGAGGGCAGCAAACTTGAGACGCGCGGCGGCCCCGAGGCGCCCCGCTCCCCGCGGTTGCGGAGCGCACTCGGGGGCTGCCCGGGGCTCTCCGTCCCACAGCCTGCCCGGCTTGGGGCTGCTGAGCTGCCTCGAGACCCTGAGGTCCCACGTCTGCACCAACTTTACAAACCAGGGCTGCGCCGGGAGGCAGGGGGCTGCCCCCGGCTTCCTGCCCTCCCCCCGCCTGGCTCCGAACCCGCCCCAGTCACTCTGCGATGAGCCGATGGATGGTGCAGAGACCCCCCCACGGGAAGGCAGAACCACTCTGCTGCTCTTCTCTGGGTACCCCGGGAGCAGCCCCTCCCGGGCTCCAGGAACCCAATGCTTGCTTTCACATAACAGTTCAGAGTGGCCCTGCCTGGGATGCTAGGGGTTAAAAGGTAAGACCTGAGGATCGTCCTAGGGTGGCACCTTGGCCTGATTTGCCGGGCCACAGGGTGCCCCCTCCCCCCAGCCCCGGCCTGAGGGTTCCCAGGATTAGGTTCCTCACCTCTGGTGCAGGTTTCCTTCCGATGGACTTAGACACTGATCCTAAGCAGGAAGCTTCTAAGAGGACAGCCTTGAGCCCAGCATCTTGTGGAGGGCTGGGAGGGCAGGGAGCAGAGGGGACCTAGGACTGGGGCAGGAGGCAGGCACTCTGGCTGGGAAAGTAGCTGCTTTGGCAAGCCAGAGGAACTGTAGGTAGTAAGAGGCAAGCAGGTGGGCTGAGGTACCAGGTACCCACCTCCAGGGCTTTCTGGATCCCTTATGATGGGGCCGACTGTCTTAGGGCAGAGACCCTACCTGGGCAGGCGGTTCTAAGGCTCCATCCTCAGGAACTGGGGATGCTCACAGGCATCACCATGACCCTGTTTCTTTTTCCAAGTGTTCTCACCAACATGACTCACACATTGGATTCACCAGGGAGGTATCAAGCCTCCAACCTGTTCTCTTCCCTTCCCTCCTGGGTCTTCAGGGAGCAGCTGGGGAAAGGAGGGGGCGGATTTGCCCTTGGGCCTTAGCCCCTTGTGGGAGGCCAGGAGCCTGGCCCTGCAAACTTTCATTTCCCTGCTATGTCTCTATTGGGGCAGGTGAGCTGCCCTAGGCCATGCCAGGGTAGGGGAACGGGGAGGAAGTCTCTGCTAATGATATCCCCAGCCCCGCTGGGGCTTTGAAATCCTGGTCACACCCCCATCCTGGCACATATACTTAACTCAGCCTCCTCATCTCAAAGCAGAAACACATTTCCCCCTAAAATCCAAATTTCCCTCTTTGCTAAGTATTGCAATGCTTTTGGCCAGAGGTTTCCTCCTCGGCATTGGAAGTCAGTCTCCTCTTACAGACAGCTTTCTTCTTCCCTGCCGTCTCAGCCACCTCTGCCATGTTCAGGCCGCAAGTAGGAAGGATGCAGATCCCCCTTACCTCCCTGCGCCCCCCCCCCTGCCCCAGGTCTTAGTTCCCGAGGAAGGGTGGTGCTTATGGTGCTGAAATAGGGGTCGTGTG
This sequence comes from Ailuropoda melanoleuca, assembly GCF_002007445.2. NCBI lineage: Eukaryota > Metazoa > Chordata > Mammalia > Carnivora > Ursidae > Ailuropoda > Ailuropoda melanoleuca. The sequence continues at coordinate 74,031,508 of NC_048233.1, read as the reverse complement.
TGCCGGCTGCAGGCACATGGAGGTGTATGTCTGTGCTCCTCTGAGTCTGCAGAGGGGCTCAGAAGCCAGGTTCTCAATGGAGGGGGGGCAGGGTACCCCTCTGGGTTCCCCTTGCCCACGCCCCTTTCTCCTTGCCTTCACCCGCTGTGGCTCTCTTTTTACTTTTCTAACTCACTCTGCATTGGTGCGGGGAGGGAGCATTTGATATTCATAATCTGGTTCAGAGAAGGTCCCGAAGCCCTGAGTCACTGTATGGTTTCCATGGAAACAGACTTGTTCTGAGGACTCGGTGTAGCGCAGCAGTGGTGGGGGAGAAGGGAAACATATAGTAAAATCGGGCTCCACAAGTGTGGCAGGAGTTGGGCCAACTCCCTTTGATGGGGGCAGGGAGAGTCTGGGCAAGGCTCTGGGGTCCTTGCATGAGGGGCTGCCTGTCCCCACCCACTGGGGTCCCCCCATCGGGAGCTGCTCAGCTTTCCTTGCGGTTCATGGCAGACTGCTGCTTCTCCCACGGGCCTCCTGGCTGGGTGTCCAGGCTCATCGCTGCCGCCTGTGCCTCACTTTCCTCCTCTGTGCAATGGGAGGAAAGAGCTCCTACCTCTTGGGCGGCTGTGAAGGTCAAATACGTTGATCTGAGGCACGCACTCATAATGGAGCGATAGCAAATGTTCAGTAAGTGTCCTTAGTGTTAACTCAGGGGGTTGGAAGGAGCATGGCCTGTGCAGTCGCCTGGGTCTATCTCTTGTGCTGGTGGTCTTGACGTGGGGCAGGGCTGGCCTCCTGCTTTGGGAGACCCTTCCCCAGCCACCCCAGCTGGGAACCAGCCATCCATTTCTTCCTCCCACAAAGCATTTATTTAGGTCGCGGAGGGCCCATCACCGTGCTGGGGAGCCCTGGCTCCTGTTCAAACCCCACCTGTCTAGGAGCCTTGTGGGAACAAATTCTCCAAGTCCAGATGGATGGGCAGCTTTCTGCCTCAGCCTCCTTGGGATCGGGCCAGGGGGAGAGGGACAGGACAGGTCTAAGCTCTGAGGAGAGAGGGAAGGGATGGGGGCAGGGCGGGTCTTCCTGATCCCGGAGAGGCCTCTCCCACTGGATGAAAGAAGGATCAGGAACTCTCCAGAAAGAAAACAGACCCTGCCCTCTTCGCCCCCCCACCCCGTGTTACTGCCCAGCCCGCTGGGAGAGGGGCCTGCCCCCTTACCCCGCAGCACCTGCCTTGGCCTTGTCAGAGCAGTGGCTCGGGGACATCGCCGGCACTAGGGATGGCTCAGCCAGAGTCTCTGTCACCAGCCCTTCTTTGCCATGCCACCCTCCTCTCCCTGGCCTGTAGACAACCCCTCTCCCCTCCTGTAAGGTGGGCTTCAGCTCTGAGCTCCCTCCCTCACCCCCCATCACTACCAGCTCTCCAAGCGGCAGAAATTCCTCCCTATCTACGAGTCCTTCCTTCTATTTTCCAGATGGGAAAAACCGAGATTCTGGTTTGCTCCTGTGACCCACACCCAAGCTAGCGGCATTTGCTCCCAGCTCCACCCCAGCCCTGGGGCAGCCCTTCCCTCTTCCTGGCTCTCCAGGTGGCCCCAGGTGCTGCCCGGCCCACACATCCCCCACTCCCCCCCTTCAAATAGCAGTTTCCTGCCAAGGTTCTTCGCCCACTCAGGTCTCTCTGGACCACTTTGCTGTCCTCATTGGTGTTCACAACACCTTCCATTTAATATCCTTTGCAAATTTCATTAACGGACTGTTTACTCCCTCTCTCAGGATCATTAATAAAGATGTCAGATAAGATCTGACCCAGTGCGGGGTCTGGGTAGCCCTGCCCCCACTCACAGACTCTGTCCCCCAGCCCCTTACCCCTGGGCTCACCTCCTCCACTCAGGACTCTTGGGACCTGCCCCCTCCTGCTTTCGGGCCCATGACAAGTGCTTAGGCCAAGTCTGTTTGAATTAATTTTGTAAGATTACTTGAGGCGCTGTATCAAATGCTTTGCTAAAAATCAAGATATATTACCCTGCCTGCATTTCCTTCATCTACCGGTCTTGTAATTCTATCAAGAAAGCTATCAAGTTTGTCAGGCATGATTTGTTCTTTATAAATCCCCACGGTGCCACGTGGGGGCACAGAGTTCCCAGAGATTCCCTCTTTGTGCTTGCTCCTTGATTAGAGCTGGAAGGCTTTGAGCTGGGAATTGTGGGGAGAGCTAGTCTCCTCCTCTGGGCTTGAGAGCGGAGCACAGTTCTTCCCTTCTCCGGGTCTCTGCTGGGGGCAGCGAGTTGTTGAGTGCCCCTCGAGTGAGTGTGCTGCAGGCCCCAGGCTGGGTACCGAGGGTGGGGAGGGATGGAGGGCCTGGGGCTCTCCCTCAGGGATTCTGCAGACGGCTGAGGAAGACAGACATTCCGAAGATATCAAGATATCGTTAATTGAGTGATTGTCTTGAACAAGGCACTAAGCTCAGATCTCTTTTAAGCCCCTCCCCTGCCCTGGGAGGTGGGTGTGGGCTCCCCTCCCCGGGTACCTGGGGCTCAGGGAGGGTAGGGCCGTCCAAGATCCAAGGTCTGGGTTTTGCCTGCTGCTATGCTGCTCTTACCCACTCAAAGCATAAGTATAGGGTCAGGAAAGCTAATTGGGGTGGTTCAGCCAGAGGGTTTTAGGAGGTCAGAGGGGGAAGGAGGGGAAGGCTTCAGGGAGAACGTGGGAGAGGTGACGACCTCACACGCAATGCCCCGTAGCCTGAGTCCAGTTCCCCACCCGGCCACTTCTGAGCTGTAGGAGCAAGTCACTTAACTTCTGGGAGCCTCTGTCTGTCACCTGTGTCACGGATCCGGCTGTAGTCCTTACTCCCAAGCTTGGAGACAGGATCCAATAAAGTGGTACATGAAAGGTTCGTCACATGGTGCTGGGCCCTCAGCCAGCAGCCATTATGTCCTCTCGAGGTCCCTGTGGATGTGGGGGCAGAGACACTTGTTTGATTTCATGTTCCCAGTGGGTGGCTCTCCCTACCACTTCTCGTTCAGGAGCCAGAGGGGTGACAGGGCGAGCCACACCAGCATCCTGGCACAGGGGCCGCCGTGCAACCAGCAGTGGCCTGGTGGTAAGTTCTAGGCTTAGGGAGCAGGGAGACCTTATGCTGGTCTTGAGCCCAAACCCTAAACCCCATTCTAGACCATTTCAGGCCGGGTGGGAATAAAGACATTCTTTGGCATCCTCTTGGGTACATAGGATTTGGATGTTCCTGGGCTTTCTGGCTAAGAAAATACACTTTTCTCTCTCTGCCAAGCCAGAGTGCTTCGGCTGCTGGCTGTCTGGTGTGATACTGCACCAGCCGTGTCCACACCCGCTCCCTCTGGCAGTCTTCGTGATAATCTTCCTTTTTGTCATTCAGCTGGGGAAGCAGAGCCCCCTGGGAAGTGGTGAGGTGGCACAGACCTGTTTGGGGTGCCAGGAAGTCAGGCAGGCAGGGCCATAGGCAGCCCCCGTCCCTCCAGCTGACACCCCAGGGACCTGATCCTTAGAGATGGTCAACCAGTGTTGGGTGAGCCCAGGTCTGGGTCAGGGTGGATGCCCGGGACCCTGGCAGCCACCTTGGCCCTGGCACACCCTGTCCCTGACCTAGTCTCCAGGTGCAGGGTGATGCTCTTACTCTCAGGCATGGCCTGGGGACTTATGTACTGTGGTTAGGGCCAGAGCTTGGGGGTCCTCGGAGCTGAGCTTGAGTCTGGACCCCATCACAGACCAGCTGCACACACCTAGATCAACCCCCTCATTTGTCCGTGCCTCAGTGCTCCTCGTTTGTGGAGGATGGCAGTGGTCCCTGTGGGTAGCACCCACTGAATGTGAGCCGGGACCGGGGTCATCTCTGGGCATCGGCTCCCGCAGCCCCCTCAGGTGAGCCTCTCCCATGCCCAGCCCTCCTCCCAGGGGCCAGCTGGGGTGGAGGCTGGAGACTCCAGCATCTGGGGACAGATGCCCCCCCCAGCCCCTCCAGCAGCAGCTGCTTGTGCTTTTGCTCCTGTTGGAGGTTTCCCATCCTGGAAGCTGGGAGGATGGGCCGAAGCCCCGGTATCCAGGGGGTGGAGCCTCCGTACTATTCCGACTCTGGCTGTGGCTGCTGAGGGGGGGGGACAGGAAACCGGGGCCTTTCCGCCCAGTGTCGGGTTAGAAGGGTCCGCCTACCACAGGCCAGGCTGTGGTAGGACTGGCCTGAGGGAACTGGGCCCTTCTGACTCATCCCTCCTCCTTGAGGCGCCGGGCACACTGGGGCCTTTTGCCAGGAGGTCAGTCACTCTCCCCAGTGCTGGGGAAAACTTTCCTCGGGCCGGGCCAGGACCTCACCAACCCGCTGGGCCCACAGCAGGACCGTGAGGCTGTCTCTGCCACCCCGACAACAAGTGTCTCCAACCACACAGGCTGTGTGAGCTTTGGAAGAGGCTGTGGAATCTGTTCTAACTTCCTTCAACATTTTCAGGCCGTTACAGTTGGTCTGTAGGTTTGAGTCGCCCTTGAAAGTCACACTCCTGCTTCTGACGTAATGAGCACTTGCTCTGTGCCCAGCGCTGTGCTAGGCTCTTGCTGTTCCTTGGCTTTCTGTCTTACAACCCAAATATTTGGAAGGTTCTGTGACTGTCTTTCCCATTTCACAGGTAAGGACAACTGAGGTCTACAGAGGTTAAGTGCCTCGCTCGGGGTTTTGTAGCTATCAGGCAATAGCAGTGGGGTTCAAACCCAGGCCTGTCCGGCCCCACAGCTGGGGTGCCCAACCACCACCCCAGTTACACCTGTGGGTGACTTTTCAAGGACGCTCAAGGCACCCACGGGGGTCTCCAGTGTCGTTATGTATGGACACCAGAGGGATCTGGTCTGGGCATACCAGAGCTCCTAAGAGTCAGCTGAGGTTTCTGCTAAGGGTGACAAGTTGGTGGACAGTCACTTTCTGGAACCATGACTGTGAGAACTTGCCCCGCTCAGGGTGCCTGAAGGAACTACTGGTTCTGCCTCTGGGGTCCGTGGGTAGGTACGGGGCCTGGGGACTCTAAAGACTGTATACAAACACCCTGTTTGTGTTGGTGCAGATTCTGGGGAAAAGGTCCGCAGGCCTCACAGTGTTTCAGCTTGAGGGGGCATCACCCTAAAGGGACGTACTATTGCCCCCCATTTCCCTTGGGCTGACCCAGACCACAGAGGCTGATTCTGGACCCCAGAGGCTGATTCTGGACCCCAGGGGTCCCTCCTTCCCTGGAAGGTTGCAGTGGCTGAGTTTGGCATACTGCTTACCTTGAAGGTGGTTCTGGAACACAGCCCCATGAAACTTGTCCTTGGGCTTACTAGGTACAAGGTCTCGAGGATGGCAGGCTGTGCTCAGGGCTCTCTCTAGGAGACCCCTCGGGAGAAATCTTGTGCTGGGTTCGGTACGAGGAATAGTTAGTTGGGCATTTCTTGAGCAGATGTTATAATTCTCATCTCATGAGTCCTCTGAAACATGAAATAGTTCTCTTTTCCCTTTGGTCTCCAGGTAGCTCTGATCCATCTGGGTAGCCCAGAAATGTCTTGGCTCTTGTATGCTAATCTGGCTTCTAGTGCTTTCGGCTTTTTTCGTACCCTTGTTTTTCACTTGCCTCATTTCACGACCTCACTCTTTTTTAAGGAAGGAAAAAAAAACCTTGCTGTTTTAGCCTTAACTAAACAAACATCTCTGGTGGGTCAGCATTGGCTACCACTACCGCAGACCCAGGGATTAAGCACTTCCTTTCTGCAGTCTCTCCCAGCGGCCTGTTTGCCAACTTCTTCCTCCCCGTCCTGTTCCTCCTGCCCCTTGCTCCCGTGCCTGGGGTTCTGGGGCCTCGGACCCCTCCGTACTGGCTGCTGGGGCTGGTTGGAAATCTCATGTTCAGGATCTTCAATCTTTGCCCTCCCTATCTCCTCGGAGCTTCACAAGCTGTTTTTAGGAAGAAAAAGTGGGGAGGGGAGTCATTTCCCCAACTCAGGCTTCTGCTCCTCCCAGCAGCCCCACCTCCCCTTGGAGGTCTCCCTCTTTTTCAGCTCCTGCCCAGTCTCTGTGGGCAGCACCCGCTGACTGCTCTCCTTTGCGGCCGGCCTAAGCAGACAGAGCCCCATTCTGGCAGAAATGTAGTGACTTTGACCCTGGTGCCTTGGAAGTGGGGAAGGGGAGAGCCGGCTGGCAGTGCCCTGGGGAGAGAACAGGAGGCACAGTGAGCTGCCAGTGCTGATTTCGGTGCCCCACCCCTCCAGATCTTGCGTGGGGTGGCTTTGCTGTCGCCCAGAAAGTTAATGAACTCAAATGGAACTGAGAGGCTCGGTGTGAGCTGCCTTCCTCCCACCTCGGTCTCCTTGCCCCGCCGCCGGGGCAGCTGGGGTTACCAGTTCAGTGCTTGTATATGCATGTATATAAATATTCCCCCGCCCCCACGCATCTCCTTTTTAAAAACAAGTAGTAACCTCCTATCGCACATGTGTTTTCTGGCTGTAGCTTTTTTTTATCTTGGGGGATGGCTCTATGTTCAGTGTTACAAATCTGTGGAGGTTTCTCTGGTATGGTCATTTGAAAAGAAAATCCTAGGGCAGGGGAGAATACTGCTGGTGAATGGGTTGAAGCCTCTGAGGTGCCCATGGGTGGGCTTAAGCGGGTCCAGGAGCCCTCTGTGTGTGGAAAGTTGTGGATACAAATGAATCTTCCTGGAAAGAAGGACGTGTCTCTCCAAGAGGCCTGTGGCCCAGAAAAGGCCAAAGCCACAGGTCTGGGTTGGATGGAGTTTTATAGAGTGGAAGCCAGAGGGCTAACTCGGCAGAGGGCAGAGCCCCCCGGGGGGGGGGGCTGCCGTGGACCCGGCTGAGGGCATGGGGCCCAGCTGCCAGCCCTGATATCTTCTTGGAAGATGACTGGGGCTTTCCCCGCTCTCAAAGGAGCATCCCCCTGCCAGCAGGGGGGCCCTGACTTTGAAAATGGAGCATGGGGACTTCCTGGGATCAGAGAACCCCAGTGGTCAGAGTTCGGAGGCCCTTAGAGTCGCTGGATCTGTGGAAATATGGAGGCACAGAGAGGCCAGGGGATGAGTCCAAGGTCACCCATCCAGGGAAGGCAGGGCTGTTCCTGCCTGTAACATTAAGTTCCTTCCCCTGCCAGAGAGGAGTGAGCCTGGGAGGAGAGGCCCTCTGGGTGAGGTGAGGCTGCCTGTTGCTGCTTGCCTCTTGGTGTGTGGGTGAAGAAGCAAGGGTGCACAGAGCAGAGGCCACAGCTCGGGTGGGGGTGTCATCATCACCTCTCATGGCATCCTGCAACATCACCGCCCTTGGCTGAACCCTCATATGAGGCCGCAGCTGGCAGGCCCGGAATTCTGAACCCAGCAGAGAACGCAGGGCTAAGAGGCTGTACTACAGGATCTAGCCACTAGAGGGCAGCAGGCAAGCCGCTGCGGTGGCTCAGCCGCAGAAAGTTCTCAGGCTGGGAGAGGAGCGGAAAGAAGAAGGGGCAATGAGCAGAGGCCTGCCTGGCAGGGGTCTGGACACCACAGCCAGAGAGTGTCTGTCTCACCATCAGAGTCAGTGAGATCTGTTCTCAGGTGCTTACTCGAAACACGAAGCAGACAAGACGTTTAATGATGATGACAGTAACGTACGGTTATCGAGTGCTTGCTTTATGCCAGCACTATGTTAATTAGTCCTCACAACAGCCTTGTTAAAATGACCCCCATTTTTCAGGTGAGAAAACAGAGGCCCAGAGAGATTCAGAAACCTGGCCATCAGTGGGGCTTGTGCCGGAGCCCATGTCCCAAGCACAAGGCTATGCCATATTCTGTGCCTGGCATTGACTAAATGCTTTAATTCTTTCAATTCTTGCAACTGCCGTTATGGTTACACTCACTTTATGGGTAGGAAAACTGAGGCTCAGAGACAGCCAATGAATCCAGGTCCACACACGTGCTAAGTGATACCCAGGTGGGTGTGCTTCCATGGCTTGGGCCCTGAGCTCTGAATTCCAGTTCTCCAATGTGGAGGTGTTCTTCACTCTCACCCTGTGCGCTAGCTGGGAAGTGGCTGACTGTGGAATCTGAGCTTTCTGCTGGGAGTTCACCAGCTCCCTGGCCTTCCAACAGAAGTTACAGATCCTGGGCTTCTGTGTCTAAGGCTTGTCAGGATTTTGACTAACCAGAGGTGGAGGAAGGTCATACCAAAGGCTGCTCAAAGCCCGGGGAGGGGCCGTGGGGCTTGCAGTCTGGCTTGGAGGACAAGGGCATTGAAGAGTTCCTTGCAGTGGCCAGAGCTCCCCTGGGAACAGTGGGACCTGGCCCTGGGGCCTCTGGTTTCCAGGGCAGATGCCTCCAGCATACCAAGGAAGCTTGGCCAGTCCCGAGCCCCACTCTGCCAGGCTGGCAGGAGAGCAGGGGCATTACTAGGAGGGTCTGACTTTCTTCATCTTCCTGTTCCCATGCCCTGGCTTTGCCCTCCTGGGAGGCAGGGGGTGGCCTGTGGCTGGGCCTTTGAACACAGTCCCATCGCTGGTGCTCAAGCTACACCTTGTGAACCTGAGTCCCACTTTCTTGGGGATTTGTAACATCGAGATCCTTCTGACGTATTAGCCAAGTTTCCAATCCTGGCCTTAAGTTTCTCTGGGTTGGGGTGGGGAGAAGCGGTAGGGAGAGAAACTTAAATGCTCCCCTCTATGGGTGAATTTTCCTTTTGGTACCAGAATCTTCGAGTTAAGTGAAATCTCTTCCAGCCTTCTCTTTCCCGTCTTGGTGGGAACCAGAGGGGATTAAGTGTAGTGGGTCAAGGAGGAGGATTCGAGGGGCGCCTGGGTGGCACAGCGGTTGGGCGTCTGCCTTCGGCTCAGGGCATGATCCCAGCGTTCTGGGATCGAGCCCCACATCAGGCTCTTCCTCTATGAGCCTGCTTCTTCCTCTCCCACTCCCCCTGCTTGTATTCCTTCTCTCACTGGCTGTCTCTATCTCTGTCGAATAAATAAATAAATAAAATCTTTAAAAAAAAAAAAAGGAGGAGGATTCGAGCATGGGCTCCACAGCACACACTGCCTGGGCTGGAATCCTGGCTCTACCCCTTAGTAGGAGTGTGAGCTGGGGAAATTTGTCTAACCTCGTAGAGCCTCAGCTTCCTCATCCGTAAAAGGGATATGACAACATCGACCACACAGGGTTAGTGTGAGGGCATGAGGTGTTTTTCACTCCCACCCTGTGCCCTCATCTGTGATCCTTCTGGGGATAAACATCACGAGTGCCCAGTAAGTGCTTGCTTCCTTCTTGTCTCCCCACCCCCATAATTCCTAGAACAGTGCCTGGATCATGCTGGATGTCTGACAGGTCTTTATGAATTAGTGCAAAGGGAGTCCATTCTAATGATGTGCATGAGGGCATTGCAACTGTAGACCCTTACTTAACTTAAAAATACTACCTACACTATTATTAATGCTATTCCCTACCTGTTCCTTAGAGGCATTTGTCTTGGGGCGCTTAGGCAGGGTGGGCCTGCATTTTGCTGGAGAATCTAATTTAATGCAGAGCGGCAGTTTGCTCTGGGCATTTCCTCCAACCCAGTTGATGGCGTCCGCATTCTCTGCGGCCCTGGGGTGAGGTAGGGGTGGGATGGGGTGTGGTCAGGGTTGTGGTTTTCTCTGATCGCACTGGAGGTGCCCAAGAATCTAGACTGTGTCCTTTCCATATTTACTGCCACCTGGTGACATGGTACTCTTCCCTATAGGTACTGAGTGGAGTTTCAAACTTAAAATAGGACTCGTAGGCCCCAGAGCCTCAGCAGGCCCACTGTCAGCTCAGCTCAGCCTCTGCACCCCTCTGGGAGGCAACCAGACCTGCTTTAGCTCTGTTTTCTTTCCGATAAGCTGATGGTAAAGGGGAGCACTGGCCTAAGAGTCTGACACAGAGGGATTCGAGTCTCTGCTATTCCTTATTTGCTTCTGCATATTTGCTTAGTCTTTGAGCCTCCATTTCTCCATGTAAACAATGGGAATGAGGACCCTGACCTCCCAGAGGAGGCTGTAAGGAATAGCGTGGTGTTCGGAGTTGGCTGAGCCAGTCAGCACGGCGGGTTTGGGAAGTGAGGATCCACGAACCCCTCCCCCAAAGGAGCCACGCCAAATAGCGGGATGTAGGAAGAATATTCACAGAGTACAAGTTCGCCCCCTCAGCCGTGGGCCTTGATCAACAAGCCCTTGATCACCAAGACCAGACAGCAAAGGGAAGGACCTGTAAGCGTTACATTACAGATCATCTGTACCCTTGTAATGCCCGGTCTTTCTCTCGCCGATTTACAAATGGGCTGGGGACATGAATGGGATGCGTGTATGAAGGCCAAGTGCATGTAAGCTGGAGGAACAAGGTCAAACTTCAGAGGGAAAGAGCGCGGGCTCTGGGGAACCTGTGAGATGTGCATTAAACCAGGCACATGAGCTCAGGCAGGTCACCCCACTCTCTGTGCCTCAGCTTCCTAGACTGTGAAATGGAGCTAATCCTGGCCTCCCTGTGAAGCTCCTGGGAGGAATAAATGAGCGAATGCAGGTACAGGGCTTAGGAAGTACTCGACAGATGCTAACCGAAATAATGCTACAGCCTGGGTGTCTTAACTTAGAATCCGCGGACGGCGTCAAGGTCAGGAACGCTCCCTGGTCCACTTTTGCTTTGAGTTTTAGGTAACCGTTCTCCTCTCTGGTGTGGCTGGAAGAAGAGCCTTCCTCCCCAGCTGTCCCTTCTGTGCAAGCCTCAGCGTCTGGGCTGTCTAGACGGAGCTGCCATTTCCACCTGGAGGTCTGGGTGAGCCCCCCTGCCTTGTTGACTTCCACCCAACCCCTCTTGGGGAGTCACTGAAAAAGTCCAATTTTGAAGGGTCAGGCTGTTTTGTTGATTTAAAATGCAGAACCTGTGCTCTGGCCTAATTTTCTGGAAGAATTTTTTTTTTTTAAAGATTTTATTTATTTATTTGACAGAGATAGAGACAGCCAGCGAGAGAGGGAACACAAGCAGGGGGAGTGGGAGAGGAAGAAGCAGGCTCACAGCAGAAGAGCCTGATGTGGGGCTCGATCCCATAACGCCGGGATCACGCCCTGAGCCGAAGGCAGACGCTTAACCGCTGTGCCACCCAGGCGCCCCTCTGGAAGAATTTTTGACTCTGATACTGTTCCACGGTTGGGTGCTGAGCACTGTGTCAGGTTGGGTCAGTCTGGTCACCAGAGCTCAACAGGGCTAGTGAGGCCTCAAGGTATTTGTGGCCAGTGGATTTCNTGTTCCACAGTTGGGTGCTGAGCACTGTGTCAGTTGGGTCAGTCTGGTCACCAGAGCTCAACAGGGCTAGTGAGGCCTCAAGGTATTTGTGGCCAGTGGATTTCTTTGCAACTCCCTTGGATGGTGGGTGTGTGTGGGGGGTCCTCCCTGGGGTGGATGCCCTTGTGGATGCAGGCTTGCCAGGAAGGGATGGGTAGGGGGTGGGGAAGGTGGGTGGAGGGCTCAGGAGGCAGGCGGCCAGATCCCAGGGGGTGAAAGGTGGCCCTGGAATATCTGGAACCCTGAACCACTGATGGGTCTGGGAGAGCAGCTAGGGCCCTTGTCACCCAGCCCTGGAGGGTGGTCTGTGGGGGCATAGGACATAGGAGAGAAGGGGTGGGAAGGGCGATGTTGAGAGACCAACCCCCCTCCTCAGAACACTTCCCCTCCCTCTCTCTCTGCAGTCTGTGGTCCACAGGGCTGCTGCACAGGCGGGGACTGCCGGCTAGGCCAGGAGACCTGGCAGCTGTGGACCCCCTAGCTCAGAGCAGCCCCTCTTTGGTGAGTGGTGGAGCCCTTCCTGCATTCGCTCTTGGAGCAGCCTGAGCTCTCCCCCCAGGACCCGGTAGCTGAGCCAGCCTCCCTTGGGGGCGACTTCCAGACGCTCAGGCTGGCACCTTGCTCTGGACCTTTGGCACACCCTTCGTTTTTCTTGTTCTCCTGGCTCCCGCCCCTGCCACCCCCTGCCCCCGCACCTGCCCTGCTTTCTCCATTCCTTGAGATGCCCCTTTTCTACCACTCCCTCCTCTTCTCTCCATCCTGCTTGGTTCTCTGGGGCCATTGCTGGGTCACAGTGGGGTCTCCGAGCGCCTCCTGTGGGCAGAGGGCTGAGACCCTAATGGTGGAGGCCCTTGAGGACTGGCTGGGTACCCCCCCCACCCCAAGAGCCAGTTCACTCTGCTGTCAGTCGGGGTCATCTGCCCCTTGCCCTAGTGGAAAGATGACCACGTGGGGAACCAGGTGCCTGCTCGTGGGGGTGGAAGATGCAGGTGGGCCCTGGAGGTGCTGGCAGGGGTGGCAATCAGTGACGAGGGAGTGGCTCGAGGCAGGAACTGGTGGGCCCTAGTGTGTGAGCTGAGGAAGTTAGCTTCTTGCACAGTGGGGCCCCACTAAGGAACTCCAGATTCACGATGGGAGTCCCCTGCAGCATTCGTTAAACTCTGTGTGTGGGGAGTCAGTTTGTTTGGTCCCCAGAAGCTCCCAGGAGTCCCCAGAGAATGTAAAGTCTAGCCTAGAAGCTGCTCAGTCCTTAGGCGCATGCGTGACCATTGGGCAAGGAGTCCCTTAAGTCCGGGGACCCCCTGGAGACCAGCCGGTCCAGGGGAGTAGGCCGGGCGCTGGCCGGGTGGTGCACCTATCGTAGGCTGCTCCCTGACCCCCGCCCACATTTGCCCGCAGACCTCGCAGGGTGGAGAAGCAGCCCCATGAAGGTGCCCAGCCATGCAATGTTCCTGGAAGGCCGTCCTCCTCCTTGCCCTGGCCTCCATCGCCATTCAGTACACGGCCATCCGCACCTTCACCGCCAAGTCCTTCCACACCTGCCCGGGGCTGGCGGAGGCGGGGCTGGCCGAGCGGCTCTGCGAGGAGGGCCCCACCTTCGCCTACAACCTCTCCCGCAAGACCCACATCCTCATCCTGGCCACCACGCGCAGCGGCTCCTCCTTCGTGGGCCAGCTCTTCAACCAGCACCTGGACGTCTTCTACCTGTTCGAGCCCCTCTACCACGTCCAGAACACGCTCATCCCCCGCTTTACCCAGGGCAAGAGCCCTGCGGACCGGCGGGTCATGCTGGGGGCCAGCCGGGACCTCCTGAGGAGCCTCTATGACTGTGACCTCTATTTCCTGGAGAACTACATCAAGCCGCCGCCCATCAACCACACCACCGACAGGATCTTCCGCCGCGGGGCCAGCAGGGTGCTGTGCTCCCGCCCCGTGTGCGACCCGCCGGGCTCCCCCGACCTGGTGCTGGAGGAGGGGGACTGCGTGCGCAAGTGCGGCCTGTTGAATTTGACGGTGGCCGCCGAGGCCTGTCGCGAGCGCAGCCACGTGGCCATCAAGACGGTGCGGGTGCCCGAGGTTAACGACCTTCGGGCCCTGGTGGAAGACCCCCGGTTAAACCTCAAGGTCATCCAGCTGGTCCGAGACCCGCGTGGCATCCTGGCCTCCCGCAGCGAGACGTTCCGCGACACGTACCGACTCTGGCGGCTCTGGTACGGCACGGGGAGGAAGCCCTACAACCTGGACGTGACGCAGCTGACGACGGTGTGCGAGGACTTCTCCAACTCCGTGTCCACCGGCCTCATGCGGCCTCCGTGGCTCAAGGGCAAGTACATGTTGGTGCGCTACGAGGACCTGGCCAGGAACCCCATGAAGAAGACCGAGGAGATCTACGGCTTCCTGGGGATCCCCCTGGACAGCCACGTGGCCCGCTGGATCCAGAACAACACGCGGGGTGACCCCACCTTGGGCAAGCACAAATACGGCACGGTGCGAAACTCGGCGGCCACGGCCGAGAAGTGGCGCTTCCGCCTCTCCTACGATATCGTGGCCTTCGCCCAGAACGCGTGCCAGCGGGTGCTGACGCAGCTGGGCTATAAGATGGCCACGTCGGAGGAGGAGCTCAAGAACCCCTCCATCAGTCTGGTGGAGGAGCGGGACTTCCGCCCTTTCTCGTGACGAGCGCTCCGTGGGCGGGGGTGAGGGGCACATGGTGTCGGTTTTGATAAAATGGACCGTTTTTAACTGTTGCCTTATTTCCCCCTCCCCCTCCGTCTTTGTGTCCTTCTTCCCCCCCCCCACCGGCCCCGCCCACCCTCCACTTCCTTCTGCCTCTTTTTGTCTCTAAAATTTGCACTATGTCTTGGACAGGAATCACTGGGGCTAGAGGGGGCGTGAAGCGGGGTAGAGCCCCCAGCCCACCCCATTCAGACACACGGCTGTTGGGTCTCTGCGTGGATGGTGACAATGTTTACAAGCACCACACTCACACATTCGCATACGCACACATGCACACACACAGGCGCCCACGAGGAGAGATACCCCCAAACCACGGAACTTCGGCAGCATTTCCAGTGGCCCAGTGGTCAGGGTATGGTAGTTTTGCACTGTCTTACTTCCACAAGGTAAGAGGTTAAAAACAAAAAGGCCACCTCTCTCTAATTTATGAATGGTGTCTAATCCCTCCCCATCCTGCTTCCTGCCCCCAGTGCCCATTCCCTCCCCCCCTTGGAGCAGAGAATCTGCCCCCACTTCCCTGCCCTGGCCTGCCCTTGCCTGCTGGTGAGCGGGTTTTTACTGTGAGGTGAATGTGGACCTTGTTTATTTTTTCCAGTCTGTGGCGATGCTGTCTGTCTGTCTGTCTGAGTCTTGTGGCTGCCCCTGGACCAGTGATGGCTGATAAATCTTATGGGTTTCTGATTGATCTTGGGGTCCATCTGTGATATTTCTTTGTGCCAAAAAGAAAAAAAAAAGAGTGGATCAGTTTGCTAAATGAACATTGAAATGCTTTATCTGTGTTTTCTGTAAATAAAAGAGTGCAATAATATCTGAGCGTGATTGTGGGACATTCTGAAAGGGCAGGGGCAGACCTCGGTGGGGCCAAGTGTTTCTGGTTTGGGAGACGAGAAAGGAGGAGGTCGAGGTGGGGATTCAGTGGCCGGTCTCTGGCTTTCAGAACTCATGTTATGCTATCACTGTCCACACTGAGTTCAGTGGTTCATTTCCATTCATTTGGTGGAGATCAGGCACCTTATAGCCCGGGGTGATGTTGAAAATATTTAACGAGTGGTGTGGCTTATGGATGGAATGTCCAGAGGTCGAGATGAAGTCCTGGTGACCCCTTCCTGTGCCCAGTGTTGCTCCTTTAATTGCTGGGTCTGGGGCCTGGATGGCTGGGGAGGAGGGACCATTCCCGGGGTGGGGTAGCTCAGGGCAGCGGCTGCTGGTCAGCGGGCCTGGAAGTATTTCAACATTGTAACCAGGAGTGCAGGTGTGCGGGTATCTACCCTGGTTGGATATCAGCTGTGCTTATTTCCCTTCCCCTCCTTGGCAGTCTAGCAGCTTCCTCCAAGTGAGCAACTTCCCCGGCTATTTCAAGAAAACAGCTGGTCCCTGGGGTGGAGGTCACAGCTCTGTTGTCCAGGGACAATGAGAGCCCCTGGGATCAAGCAGTCCCAGTGGTCCTGGGCTTCCTGAGGAAGCTCACTCCTGGGCTATATTCTGTGAGTCCGGAGGATATGGATTCAGTGGCCATATCAGATAGCTCGGATAAAAGTAGCTTCACCAAGACAGTCTATGTTTTCTCCTCACTTCACAGCGTGTGCTGGCTTTAGCCGGTTGGGGCTGATACGGTGGTCCCAGGGTTGTGTGTCCAGATAGGAGGGGCCCAGGCTCTTTCCATCTTGTTGCTGCTCCTTATTCTGAGGCGTTGCCCTTGCCTCTGTTGTCCAAGATAGACCGCCAGGGAATGGGAAGGAGAAGAACAAGAAAGGAGGGCACAGCTCTGCCATTTGGGAGCAAATACCCAAAGTTATATAGACATCACTTCCACTCCCATCTCATTGGCTAGAACCTGGTCAGCAGGGCCGCATGTAACCCCAAGGGAGGCTGGGAAATATCGTCCGCTGTCCAGGTGGCCAGGACTTCTGAAGGGGCTGGTGAGTCAATTATCTCCCTGGACTTCAGATTTCCTCTCTTCAAAAGGGAGTCGGTGTGATTTACACCCTCATGCTTCAGGCACAGGAGGCTGGTTTGGAAAAGTCTGTCAGGACTGGTGGGCGGGGCCTGGTGCCCTCTTCTCAGCCCCTGGTTCGTGGGCTCTGCTTCTCCAGCCTGTGGTGAGTGAGCCAACCTACAAATTGGCTTCCTGATGACCAGTGGCTCCCTCAGTGCCCCTGGCCAGCTGTTCTAGCGCCCGGGGAAGGCCTGCTCCATCGGAGGCCGCGGCGGGTCGGTTCTTTCTCCATTACAGTGAATGGTGCTGTGGTGGTACTTGTCTCCCAGGGAGGTCCCTTCTCTTCACTTGCCCGCTGCCCCTCCTCGGACTGTCTAGAGCGGGGAGGCTTCTCTGCTCTGGGTGGGTGGCTTCATGGTGCCACTGGGAGACACTGGAGCTGCTGGTCCCTCCACTGCCATGACAGATGGTGCTAATCACATTGACTGGGGCTTTGGAGGCAAGTTCTGCTTAAGGATAGGATCGCTCATTCAGGTGCTTCTGACTGTCCTGTGTACAGGCCCTGGGGTTGTAGATACTCCTTCAAGAAACACCGTCTCATGGGAGGCAGACAGAAAAAGATGGTTACAGCACTGGTGAAGCATGATGCCCCCAGGTGTGTGTCACACCAGCAGAGCTGAGTTCCATACAGACTTGGTCCTAGAAACCACAAGGCCACCGCAATAAGTCACAAGCTTTCCCCCAAGGCCTCACGGTGTCATTTGATGTGTCTTTGGTCTCGGGGGCTTAGAGAAGTCAGGGAGGGCTTCTTTGAGGTGGTGCTACCTGAAGCGAGTCTTGGAGAGGCGGGCACTGGCCTAACATGGGGTATGGGAAGATCGTTTCCCACGGCGGGGACGGGGAGCAGGTATCAAGGCACAGAGATGAGAAGGTATGAGGCATTTATAGCAGTGGGGGCTGCGGGCAGGAACGGGGGGTGGGGTGGGTAGACCGTGTTCCACATCCTGTCCTCGGCTTCTCAGGCTTGGAAAGTCCAGTTGACTAGTTCACCCAGGGCAGTTCCGTCTCCAAGGGATTTATTTATGCCGATCGGCTACACATGACAGAGAATCAGAAGCCAGAGGGCTTGCCAGCTTTCAGGGTAAAGACTAAACTAGACTCCAAGACTCGTGTCATCTTGGAGGCCGTGCGCGTCCTGGTTCCCCCACCCCCGGCTTCACCCACAGCACGCTCTTCTTCACTCTTCACTCTCTCGTCTTTTTCTTTCAATTCCTTGAACACACAGATAGATCGTGGTGGCTCTAGCCCCTAATTTGTTAACGCCCGACTCTGGGCTTAGCCCCGTGCCTTGCTTTGGCCAATGAGACAACTGCAAGTGTGGTGCGTCCGGAGACATGAAACGTAGCTTCGGTGGTTGTCCTTTTTGGCTGCCTGGCGGAAGCCTTTTGCTGCACGTGAAGGAAGCCCAGCATGGCTTGCTGGGGACTGCAGCCCATGAAGTGAGGAGCCCAAGCTCCCCAGGCAAGGTCGGTCAGTTCTTCCCTGACTTGGCAACGGACTCAGAGGCGCGAGTGAGGCCTGGCCAAAATCAGCCACAACATGACCTGAATTGTTGGAACTGCCTGGCTGAGCTCAGCCCCAGTTTCTGACCCACGAAATGGTGGGTTTAAAAAAAAAAAAGTGGTTGTTGTTTTAAGCCACTACGTTTTGGAGTGGCTTGTGATACAACAAAAGCTAATGCCACTCTCTGTCCCACGGGGGCGTTAGCACAGACACCTGGGCCACTGGCACTCCCCTCTTTACCTAATTCACATCCGCTCATCCTTTGCATCTCAGCGTAATTATCAACACTTCCTTGATTTCATCAGATGAGTTCTGTTGTCCTGACTATCGGCCGTATGTAACTGATTATCTGTCTCGTGTTTGTTTATCTTGCTTATAGCCCTGGTGGCACTGTGTACATCTCCTTTATAGCATTCACCACAGTTGCGATCACACCTTTTATTACAGGACCTGGCACATAATAGGTGTCAAATAAACACTGGTTGAATGGATGAAAGAGTGAATGAAACAGGTACTCCCCACCTGCTCACTTGCCTGGGACCTTCATGAAGAGGTGGGCAAGTCCTCTTAGAGATCTGGGTGGGACCTGAGGCCCCGGATGCCCTCCCAGGCTGTTCTGAAAAGTTATGGGGAGTTGAGGGACACCTGGGTGACTCGGTGGGTTAGGTGTCCGACTCCTGATTTCCCCTCAGAGGGGTGTGCGATGTCGGGCTCCACGCTGGGCACGGAGCCTGCTGAAGATTCTCTCTCTCTCCCTCTCCCTCTTCCTCTCTGCACCCTCCCCTGCAAAAAAACCCCAAAAAACAAAAAACAAAAAAAAAACAACTTGTGGGGGGGTTGAGCTGAATTTTGTTCCAGGAGTCAACGTCTACCGTTTCTCCTCCACCCCCGCCCCAACCATTGTCAATAATTCTAACTCCGCACTGACTTCCCTGTTTCTTTGCTGTGGTGCGTCACCTGTCTGGCCACTTGGTACAGCTTCCAAGGTAAACGCTCTGGAGGAGAATAACAGTGAACAAACACGTGCACAGAATTTTACAGTTTACAAAGCATGCTTCCCTCTTATTAGTCACACCTCTACAGCGGCTGTTTCCTGCTGACACAGAGGCACCTTTTCCTAGCCAGGAAATGGTGTCACACCACCACGCAGGCAAGACTGGCCCTGCCGCACTTCTGTGTGTAGGGCTTTGATGGCTTTGATCCTAAGGAGTTACTTCCTGGTCTCGTCCCTACGCGCAGAGCCGTCCTGCGGATTCTTTTCATCGCAGGTTTCCTCTGTGTGTGTGTTCCCACCTGCCCTCACTCGAGTCTCTTCTCGCCGACAGCACTCGAGCCTCCTGGTCCCACTTCCCTGGTGCTCTTGGGGGCTCCCTGGACCCCACTTCTTATCATCCCGCAGGGTACTGTCCGGGACAAACCTCAATCCCTCCCTGGGGAAGAATTTCTCCCTGCTGAATGCCTCTCCTTGTTGGGAAGGAAAAGGTCTGGGAGAAGCACCTTTGCAGACATATTGAGAGCAACATGCTTTCCCGTTTCCTGAGTGGTGCAAAACAGGTTGGAATTAGATCTTTACAGGCAGGTGGGCAAGGCTGGGACCCATCAGGGAGTCTGGCGGAAGTTGTGGGCTGAGTGGTCAGTGGGGTGGGCTTTGTTTGTGTGTGTGTGTGTGTGTGTGTGTGTAGGTGCAGCTGGGGAACTAATGCCCACGATGAGGACCTGGCTGGCCTGGGGACTCTGCCTGCTCAGGCACACAGAGAAAACTAGCCAGACTTTGCAGAGCCCCAAGGGGCTCCCTGGAAACCTCGGATCTGCCCACCTGCGCGTCTTCCCGTCTACCTGTGCTGTTTGCTTCCAGGAGTTGAAACCCGCAGGTGGCTTGTATTTGCAGTTGGGTCATACTCATCTTGGGGACCATTGTGATAAAAAGTGACGTTCTAGGTTCTAGTCCCATCTTTGCCCCCACTTGCTGTGTGACCTTGTGCACATCACTTAACCTTTCTGAGCACCGACGTCCTTATCTATGCAGAGATAATCATTATAATACCTTTCTTAGAGGGTACTCGGGAGACTGCGTCAGTGCAGAGCATGGCGCTCGACACGCAGACTGTGCTCAAGAAACGCTGGCTGTGACGTAATCGAGTCAGCCGCAGCGGCGGCGTTGTCATCATTACCATTTTGCCCACAGTTCCCAGCAATGTGCCTGGAATAGGATAGCTGCTCGATGAACACTGGTTGAACAAATGCTTTTTTGGGTAAGCTCCTCTATTTATTTTTAAAAATTATTTATTCATTTAAAAATATTTTATTTATTTGAGAGGGGGAAAGCATGCGCGCGCGAGTGCGCGTGAGCGCGTGCACGCGTGCGCAAGCAGCGGGGAGGGGCAGAGGGAGAAGCAGACTCCCTGCTCAGCAGGAAGCCTGATGTGGGCCTGGATCCCAGGATCCTGGGATCATGAGCGGAGCCAAAGGCAGATGCTTCACCCACTGAGCCACCCAGGCGCCCCTTGGTAAGCTCTTCTAATTTGAACTGTTCCCAGTGCGCGAAGTTACACCAGAATGACACGACATGGCAGCCGATGCTGTCCCCTTGTCATCCATGGCCTAGAACTGAGGGCTAATTAGAGGGAGAGAAATGGGAGGATAACCAGAAATGCCCATGGAATGGCTGCTAAGCATAGGGACAACTGGCTAACCTGCAGGATGGTACCTGAAGACTCCAGGTGCCCTTGGAGGACTAACTCCAAGGAGTGAAGTTGGGTGGGTTGACCTGCCATCTTGGGCCGTATTCCCAAGATCATCTCACTTCCTTGGGGAAAGGGCTTCCTGGGGTGGCCCCAAGCCAGCTGCTCAGCCACCACCTCTAGGTTACATGGACTTGGCCGCTCTGCCCCCTTTAGGGTACCTGCATTCATGCTCTTTTTCCATTCACAAAAGACCATTTTTAGCAGGGAGGCCTAGAACATTTTCTTCCTCTCAAAGGCCCGGGGAAGCCCACTGTCTCCAGGCATAAAGGTTATAGAGTTTTCTTAAGCCTGAGTTTCCGAGCTGCCTGGAGTGGGTCTAGGAACAGCCAGCCAGCCACACCCAACTGTTGGAGGCTTCCTCCTCCGCTGGCAAACTTCCGTATCACAGCCTCAGGCAACAATGCCTTCTTCCTGCATTGCTTCCTGCTTTCTTCCTTCTTTGGTAACACCTCAGCCTTTAGCAATGTCACCCTGGCCTTGAGTTGGCTTTGGGAAGCCGGATATGGCTTTGGGACAAGGCCCTTGCACCGGGGGAAGCAGCAGGCATTTTGAACCATCCAGGAAAAGTAGAAAATTAGGGGTTTAGGTGACAGGAGACTCAACTGGAGACCTTGTTCCGCTGCATCTCGCTGGAGAAATCTGAAATTTACCCTGAGTCTCAGTGTCCCTCCCAGCTATGGCCTGGGGGCAATGATCAAAAAGAATGGATCTTCTGCAATGATTGACAATGTGGGTTACATACGTTCATCCAGTCAAGTTAGAACAGATTGGCAAAATACCTTTGTTGATTTAAAAAAAGATTTCTGTTTATTCTAGTGATTACTGAGAAAGGTTTGTTAATGATTTCACCCTATGATTGTGGATTTGTCTATTTCCACATAAGTTCTGTCGTTTTTTTCTTTATGATTTTGAGACTTTATCTTTAAATCCATGCAATTCTAAGATTTTATTTATTTATTTAGAGCAGGCATGTCCACAAGCAGGGGTAGAGGCAGAGGGAGAGAGAGAGTCTCAAGCAGGCTCCACGTGCAGCACAGAGCCCGACACCGGGCTCGATCTTGTGACCCTGAGATCATGACCTGAGCTGAAATCATGAGTTGGACGCTTAACTGACTGAGCCATACGGGCGCCCCTAAATGCATACAATTCTAAAATTGTTAGGTATTTCTGGTGACCTTTTATCATCACGAAGTGTTCATGTTTACCAGGCAATGCTTTTGCCTTGAAGTACATTTTGTCTGATGTCAATATAGCAACACCCGCTTTCTTTGGTTAGAATTTGTTTAATATATGGTTCCAGCTTTTAGCCCACATACATGTCTTACAATTGCTGATGTATTTGAATTTATAGCTACCATCTTATTTCATGCTTCCTGTTTTTCTCACCCGTTATTATATGCTTTTTTACCCCTTCTTTTGATTAGTACATTTATTTTTCACCTATTACATCTTCTCCCCTACACTGATTAGAAATCACATATCCATTTCTATTCCTTTAGTAGTCACCTTAGAAATAACAAATTATTTTCTCCGTTTATCCAAATCTAAAGTTAATCAATATCTTTACCCTTCTCTTGGAAAACACACTTAATCCCTTAAATACACTTTAATTCCATTGGCCTTCTTTTAAACTTCTCAGTGATTGCTGTGATGCATTTTTAAAGCTAAAGCATTATATACGGTCTTCTGTTGTTCTCTTTTTAAATAATCAACTTTATTAGGTTATCATTTGCGTACAATAAACCTCACTCATTTTTTTTAAAGATTTTATTTATTTATTTGAGAGAGAGAGAGAGAGAGAGCAAGCACAAGCAGGGGGAGCTACAGAGGGAGAGGGAGAGGGAGAAGCAGGTTCCCCACCGAGCAGGGAGCCTGATGTGGGACTGGATCCCAGGACCCTGGGATCATGACCTGAGCTGAAGGCTGATGCTTAACCAACTGAGCCACCCAGGTGCCCCTAAACTTCACTCATTTTAAGTATACCGTTTGATAAGGTTTTTTTTTTTTAATTAGGAAAGATTTTATTTCATGCAACTAGTGTGTATGACAGTTCAGACATTCATTCCAGTGGAAAAACCATTTGATAACTTTGGACAAATGTGTAGTTAGGTAACCACCATCACATTGAAGAGTTAAACCTCTCTATCAACCCTCCCTTGTGCCCTCTTGTAGCCAATCTACTTTCTCTGTTCCTAGCCCCTGGCAACCATTGAATTACTGCTGTCTTTATAGTTTTCCCTTTTATTGAATTTTGTGTAAATGGAATCATACAATATGTAGCCTTTTGTGTCTAGTTTCTTTCACTTAGGTGACGGTTGAGATTCATTCACGTTGAATGTGCCAGTGGTCTGTTTCTCTTTATTGTTGAGCGTTCTTCATTTCCCTGTACAAATCCAAATTTCCACCTGGTATCATTTTCCTTCAGCCTGAAGAACTATTTATTTATTTATTATTATTTTTATTTTCTATTTTTTAAAGATTTAATTTATTTGAGAGAGAGAGCAAAAGAGACGGAGAGAGTGAGAGAGCACAAGCAGGCAGAGGGGCAGAAGGAGGAGAAGCAGACTCCCTGCTGAGCAAGGAGCCCGATATGGGGCTCAATCCTGGGACCCTGGGATCACAACCTGAGCTGAAAGCAGACGCTTAACCGACTGAGCCACCCAGGTGCCCCAGTGAAGAGCTATTTATTTATTATTTATTTATTTATTTATTTATTTATTTATTTATTTATTTATTTTTGCCGTCGAGGCTGACTGATGGTAAATTCTCCCAGGATTTTGTCTGCAAGTCTTTATTTTTGCCTTCATTTTTGAAAGAGACTTTCATTGGCTTTGGAATTCTCAACAGGTAGTTTTCAAAGATTTTGATTAATTGTCTTCTGCTTTGTATTGTTTCTGTGAGAAGTCTTCCATAATTCTTAATTTTTTCCCCCTTCGTATACAATATCTCTTTTCTCTGGCCACTTTTAAGATTTTCTCTCTCTCTTTTTTTTTTAAGATTTTATTTATTTATGCGACAGAGATAGACAGCCAGCGAGAGAGGGAACACAAGCAGGGGGAGAGGGAGAGGAAGAAGCAGGCTCCCAGCGGAAGAGCCCGATGTGGGACTCGATCTCCGAACGCCGGGATCACGCCCTGAGCCGCAGGCAGACGCTTAACGACTGCTCTACCCAGGCGCCCCAAGATTTTCTCTTTATCACTGCTCTTTAGAAGCTTTGCTCATGATGTGCCTTGGTGTGTTTGTCTGTCTTTTTTCTGCTTGGGGTTCATGGAGCTTCTTGATTTGTGGGTGTATGATTTTCACCAAACCTGGAAAAGTTTCAGCCATTTTTTTTTCTTCAAATATTTTTTTTTCTGTTTTCCCCTTTCCAAGGCTCTGCTATTACATATATAAGGGACCCTGACATTGTCCCATGGATGACTGATATTTGTTCATTCCACCCCCGCCCCCAGCCTTTCTCCTGTCTGTGCCTAATTTGGATGGCTTCTAATGCTACATTCTCAATCTGTCTAATCTTATTTCCTGCAGTATCTAATCTACTGTTAATCCCACTCAGCATATTTTTTTCCATTTCAAATTTGTATTTTTCATCTCCATGTGACCCTTGGGTGCTTTTATTTTATAAATTCCATTTTATATCCTCATTGTATTCATATTCTCCTTTAAATCTTTGAACATTTGTACACAATTTCTAATGTTTCAAAGTCCTTGATGACAAATTCTTTCCTTTCAGCCATTTCTGGGTCTTTTTTTTAAATTAATTTCCTTTTCTCATGGTTATGATTATATTTACTCAATGCGAGCTTTTCTGTATGCTTAGTAATTTTTGATTGGATGCTGGAGATAGCAGTCAAGGGCCAGGTAAAGACAGAAATCTCATCAGTAATTGGAACAGGGACAATTTAATACAAATAATTATTAACTAGTCCAAGGTGGTTTATTTATTCTAAAAGGGGTAAAGGAGGACTCTAAGGAATATAGGAATAACGAATGCAGGAAGCCCTTCCTCTAGGGCTGAGGGAGTGTTGACAGGAGGAAATGAAGAACTTGAAAGAGACATCTGCAGCCCTGCCCCCTTTGAGTCAGACCTTGTTGGAGAGGGTGTCTCTGCCATATGAACACACACACAGTCTGCCAGTGGAGAAGAAACTTGCCAGAGGGTTATGCCAGAGATTTCCATTTCAGCAACCTACTTGATGGCTGAAACACTCATCAGAGGAGACGGATGGGTCCTAGCTGGTGTGCAGGATCACCAGGAGGCCAGGGTCCCAGGGGGCCAGTGCTGGTTCAGGAAGTGGTCTATTAGGTGTTTGGAGAACTTGTTGGAGAATGAATGCCAGCTGTGGGGATAAGCTACACCGGAACCAGGAAGAGAAACTTCTTCCTCAGCGATGATCTTGCAGTGACACCTCCCCACCTGTCTCAGCAGCCTTTACAGACAAAATCAAGCATAGCACCAAGTATTCAGGGTCCAGCTCCAGTATCACAAAGCAGGGCAAAGAAGGGTGCATTTAGGGCTAAGAAGCAATACACTGGCATATGGGCATTATGTGTTTTCTCTTGTCGAGTGCTGGATTTTGGTGGATTCCTTTATAGAGTATTGGACTTTGTTCTGGCACACAGTTAAGTTACTGGGGATCCTTCTGATTCTTTCAAGGGATAATTTTAAGTTTTGTTATGGTGGTCCCAAAGCAGAGCTGCTTTAGGGCCAACTACTAACTTGTGACCCTTTCAGGACCCTATCCAATGTCCTGTGCATTGTGAAGTGTCCCCACTCTACATAGTGGGAACACGAACTATTCCCCTCTCTGTGTGGGCTTCTGGACTTGTTTAGTCTGCTACTTTCCAGTGGTTTTTTCTTGACCTTACAGAGTTTCCCCCTACATATGTACAGATCAGTACTCATTCAAAGATTCAAAGAGACCCCCCCGCCCCCACCCCACAGCTCTCTGGATCTCTGTCTTTCTTTCTCTCTCTGTGCGTGTCCCTTTTCTCTGGCAGGCTGCTTCACAAATTTTAGCCACATTGATCTCCTTAAACCCTGATATCCATCTATTCAACTCAGTGAGACCACTGACCTTTGTTTGCGTTACCTGTCCCTGAACTGCCCACTGGAAACTGTCTCCAGGAAGTTTGCTGGGACAATCATAGCGCACATCTCATTCGTTTCTTTTCTTTCAGGGCGCAGTCCTGTGCTGTTTGTTTTCCAATGTCTGAAAACATTTGTTTCTCTCTCTCCCTACCCCCACCTTTTGGTATATTTTCCTTATTTCTTATGGTGATAGGGAAAATCCTGAAGCAGTTTAATCCCTCAGGAGCAGAAGCAGAAGTCCCTTGTCATGTATTTTAATTCTATATTTTAAAAATTCTCTTGATACATTACTTTTTATATAATTTAAGCTTGTTAATATTTGATTAGACTTACCCATATCTTCTTTCCTCTTAGAACGGCTTTCTGGAATTCCTTTTTATTTCCATTATACAACTTTCATTGAGGATCTGCTAGTGGCAAACTCTCAATTTTTGTATATTTGAAAATGTCTTTATCTAACACTTGATCTTTCAAGATACCTTCTTGGGGTATGGAATTTCAGGTTGACATTTATTTATTTTCTCAGCATGTTAAGAGATAACATTCCATTTTCTTATGGTTTCCATCACTGCAGCTGAGAACCACCCATCATCTAGTGATGCTCCTTTTAAGAACAATCAATATTTTCTTTCTAACTTAAAAAAAATCCTTCTCATTAACTTCGGAGTTTGAAGTCTTACTATGATGAATCTAAGTATAGGCGTCTTTTGGTTTCATCTGCTCAGATTCGCTGGGCTTTTGAACCTGATGACTTTCATTAGTTCTGAAAGTTCTCAGCTATTAGTTTTAAAAATATTGCCTCTGCTTTGTTCTATTTGTTTCTCCTTCTGGAATTCTGATTAGCCATATATTACACGTACTTACTCTATTCTTCATTCTTATTTTTCCCTTTAATTTTCTATCTTTTTGCATCTTGTGCTTCATCGTGGGTAATTTTTTTTGGTAATTGTTTTCCAGTTCACCAATTCTCTCTTCAGCTGTGTCTAATTTGTAGTTAAGCGTGCACACACAGTATTTGATTGCAGTTGTAATACTTCTCATTTCTAGATGTTAACTTTGTTTCTTCTTCCAATCCGTTTAGTTATCTCTTACTGTTTCTTGCTCCCTGCACATATTTTCAAGATTATTTTTTATTTCTTTAAAAAATAACACACATTATTATTTTATAAGTTGTATGATAAGTCCAGTACCTGAAACCCTTGCAAGTTTGTTCTGTTGTCAGTTGTTTCTGTGGGTTCTTGGTCAGAATGCCTTGTTTCCTTGTGTATTTGGTTAGTTTTGTATGTGTATTTGGTTAGTTTTGTATGTGGTTTGCGCATTTTTCCTTGGATTTCTATTTATGGAAATTTGTGAGACCTGGGATTGCAGAGAATTCTTCCAAAGAATATTTGTTTTCTTTTTTTGCATCTGCCAGGCCACTAGGGCCACTTACTGGCAGCAACCATGGTAAATAAAATTCTTGGTTTGTGGAGTTTGGGGACCACCTAGGTTGTGTGAATTCAGGTTACAAACAGTGTAAGGGCTGCCTGAAGCTTCCAAATTCTCAGTAGTACTTTTTCCATTTGCTACTTAGTGCTCAGTTTTAAGACAAACCATTCTTCTCCCAGTCCCCATGAAGGAGGAGATTGTTGGTATTTCTCATGTGTCCTCAGCCTGGGAGGGTAGCCCTTGGAAGTCTCAGCTATTTGAGGGGAGGAACTCCTATCAGACTCTCCACTTTGGGCAGACCCTGGGCTTTGTCAGCTTAACCCTGGAACACCAGAGAAACCAAAGCTATGTTTCTCAGGTTTCAGTGAATGCTCTCTGGGCAAACACAGCTGCCACTCTCCTTACCTTTTTGGTTCTTGCCTTCATTCCCTGCATTTTTTGTCTTGTGTATTATTTACTTTTTTGCCAGCTTATTTTACATTGAAGAAGATTTTTCTTATTTTATAACAAATATTTTAGTCATTTTCAAATGGGAGGGTCATCCCATGTATCTAGCATTTTGTGTTCCCCCAGACTGCTGTACTGGGGTCACACTTAGCATCCTTCGTCAGTACCTAGAACATAGGTTCTCGGGCATTATTTGGTAAATAAACTAGTGAACACGGGAATGAATGGAGACGTGCACACAGCTTTGGTTGCACGAACTGTTCGTTAGCCAGCTTGGAAACACCACGAGGTCAGGGAATTTGCCTGATGAATTCACCATTGCCTGAAACTCTCTGTAATGACCCTTGCGAGCAGGTGTCAACTGATTTTGACTCAGAGAGGCCTAGGGGTAATGGGAAATCTGTCCTCATAAATGACACTTGTCATAATGCAGAGAGCAGTTTTCCAAATATGTGGGTCTTTGGGAACGGTTGGTTTTCAAATGTGGGGGAAGGGTTTTGGTGGCCCATCTCTGTTCTCTTGCTGGTTCTTCTGGGGCCACCAGCTACAGATATCCTCACACAGTGATGGAGTTTTGTCTCTGGTTTTAGTGTTGTGATCTAAGCCCTTGCAGCTCAAAGTGCAGTCCATGTACCAGCTGCATCTACCTCACCTGGGCACTTGTTTGAAATGCTGGGCGCCTGGCTGGCACAGTTGGTGGAGCGTGCAACTCTTGATCTTGCGGTTGTAAGTTTGGGCCCCACACTGGGTGCAGAGATTACTTAAAAATTAAATCTTAAAAAAAAAAAGAAAGAAATGTAGATCTTGGGCCCCCCCCCAGACTACTGATTCAGGATCTTCATTTTTAATAAGATTCCCAGGTTATTCACATGCACATGAAGGGCTGAGAAATACTGCTCTAACCCAGGGCCCTCTGATGTGCATGTGTGTGTGTGTGCACACGCGTGTGCAGAGAATGGTTATAGGCTTGCAGTGAGAAACTGATTGTTATAGCCTTCAGGTCGCCCTGCAGGGTGACCAACTCATTTCGGTTTGCTTGGGGCTTTCCCAATTTTTGTGCTGGAAAAAAAAAAAAAACCCATATCGCTGGAAACCTCTCAGTCCCAGGCAAACCGGGAGGGCTGGTTCCCTTACCAGACAGGGCCCAGGCATGCTGGTCTCGCAGAGGGAAGCGGAGCAGGCGCTGTGGTTCCGGTAGGCTTTGTGCTGAGGAGCAACATCCGGCACCGCGTGGGGCCGGGCACGACCCAGGAGGTGTGTCGTCACCCAGGCACCTGCGTCAGCAGCCAGGTGCAGAGCACTGTGCTCCCCACTGTGGACAAGCAGTCCTTGGACTTGCAAGAGATCATATTCCTGGGCTCCGAGGAGGCCAGTGCCCAGTGCAATGCAGGCCAAGTTATGAAGGGGGCGATAAGGAAGCTGGGTAGGATCTCCAGGGTAGAGATGCTGCCTTCTGGGAGAAGGCTCCAAACCCCTGTCTCTATGTAAGATAGCGACTTAAGTCCATTTATAGGGAATCTGCCCTTTTAATCACATCCATGTTCGCTGCAAGGAGAAAGTTCCAACGATACATGCACACTCTGCAAATTAGAACTTCATCATTATTTTGAAGTATTTGGTACAAAACGTTTGTGTTCACACTCTGTTCACATTATCACAAGAAATTTCAACATTACATTCGTCACAGAAAGAAAAGGAAGAGCTGTTCGATTCTTTTAATATAATTTCAAGTGTTATACTTGAAAACCAATTTTTGAATGGTTATAAAGTGCTTTTACATTTTTTATCATGTACTGTGTGAACAAAAGTTTCCTGTCAATAGTGACTTCCAAGAATTTCAAGGGATCCTCATTAAAAAGCCCCATCAGGAATTACGTATGGGCATTTCACGTGTAAAACCTGATATTAAAAGAAAAAAATATGTTCATGGAAGAAAGCTCAAGGTTCTCATTAAATTTTTTGAAAAGATTTTATTGGAAAGTTTTATACATATTCAATATTTAATATTCTCCCCATTCCATCATACTTTTATCAAAATTATATAATATAAAGAAAATGGAATAGCTTCTCCACCTAGTTCCCTGTCGATGCTCCCGAGTTAGTTCCAAGTTACCCCAGTGCGCTGTGCAAATTCGACCACTTTCTCTGTGTGCCCGAGTGTGAGGTAGCTGGGCAGTCTTGCGGTAGCCCTCTGCGTTCCCAATTCTCTGAACCGACTTGGGCCCCTCTCCCCCTCACTGGAGGCATGGGGGACAGAATGAGGCGAATCATAACACCCTCCAAGACTTTCCTTCCTCCCCGTCCCTCCTCCCATCTTCCTCCCTCTTCTTTAGTGAAAATCCAGCTGCCTCCAACGGTTGCTATGGCAACCCTAGTGCTGGCAGGAGCAGGGCTGTCCTGACTTGGGGATGGGCTTCCATGACAGAGCTGTCCCTCCTCTTCGGGGCAAAATTATGATGGTGGGTCGATGGGGTCGGGGCACTCAGGGGCTGACCCAGCCTTCTGGATCATGGGACCTCTGCACTCAGAGCTGCTGGGGACAGGCCCTTAACCTGGGGTCCCTCAGACACCTGGCTCCCACACTTCACATAAAGCCTCAGGGTCTCTCCAAAGGTGACTTCATCAGAAGGCCACACTCGCTGATCACAGTTGGTTTCAACTGGCCTTTCTTCTTACTTCACCCCTTGTACGATTGGCAGCTAGAACCTGAGTTTGGCCTCCAGAGTTTTGTGGAACCGGATAGGTGGGGGTGGTATGGGTTTTGTGGAGTCAGAAGGATTGTGAGTTCGAGTCTTGGTGCTGCCACTTTCTAGCTCTGGGAGCTTGGGTGAGTCATTCAACTATGCTGAGCCTCCGTCTTACACGCGTACGGTGGATTATTAAAGACCCATCTCATAGGACTGCCATTTGTGGCTTCCAGGACACCAGGAGCGTGGACTTCTTTTGTAAGTCCAAGGACCCCTTGTCCACAGTGGGGAGCACAGCCCTCTGCAGCCGGCTGCTGACACAGGGGTCCGCCTCCTTAGCCATGCCCCGTCCAACATGGTGCCAGATGTTGTTCCTCAACCTCTGGATATTACAGTGGCACCCCCCCCTTCCCAATCTTCCTCTTCCATGTAATGGTATTACATGGAGGTATTTCTGAGCTCTTACTTTGTCAAGCTCTCCGCTCAACTCCCGGCATGCAGTAAGTGCTCCATTAGTGAGGATTGATGTTACCATGTCCCCCCTCACCTCCCTGACTTGTTTCCCTTCTTTTCTTTTCTCTTTTATTTATTTATTTTTTACAACAAATCCTGCCAGGCCTTGGGGGTTCCAGGGGCTGGGACCTCTTCAGCTTTTCGTGTAACCCTGACTCTCCTAGAAAACAATATCCCGAAGCAGGGGAAAAAAAAATCAAACTGTGCACATAAATCAATAATTCTGCACCAAGTGAGAGTAATTAAGGAATGAAACCACTAGGAAATACCCCAGAGAGCTTATTATAGAAAATAACACAAAAACTATTATCTGGCGGTTCAGAAACGCCTACTCCGGGTGGTCCTCGGCTCGCAGTTTGCAGCTGTGCGCCGTGGGGCAGGGCCGTGTGAGGATGGACTCTCTGGCTCTTCTCTCGGGCTGTGGAGGCCCCAGGGGAATGCCGTCTGCTGGGTCTGATGTTTGTGAGTTTTTGGCAGGGGAGTAACAACCACGGACCGTTAACAAATAACACTGATATGCTCATTTCTGGTACTTTCTCGGCAGATTTTGCTCTATCGAATAGTGTTTCAGGTCGGCTTCTCCAGGAAGCAGGCTCTGAGACAAGTTCAGTGTGCGGGGTGTTTAACCGGGAGGGTCCGTGCGGTGAGAACGGTTCGGAAGGGAGGGGAGCAAGCAGGATGGGGCAGAGGGAGAAGTCAGGCTGGGCCAGCCCAGGCTCACCCCAAGGGGGCTCTGTAGCTGATGCTGGTCCCCAGAGTTCTCTGAAGGGGCCAGGATGGCAGAGCCTTTCCTCCACCAGCCTCCTTGGTCAGTCACTGGAGGTGGGCTACCCTGGGAAGGGCGTGTCCTCTGATGGTGGCTCTTTGCAGCTTCCATGGATGCCGAAGTGGCACTGTGGGCAGCAGGGGCACCACCCCCTTCCTTGAAGGGGGACCTAGAGCACACATCTCTGTGGTCCCATCACAAAAAGTGAACTGAGGCTGGGATGGGGGTCTGGAGCCTTGCGGGGTGACACTGGATGTTACGGTGGCTCCTTAGGTACATCCGGGGAACCCCACAATTTAGCAACCCCCCCCCACCAGTTTAGAATTTGATCTTCTTCCATTGTAGCAAACGAGCTTAGATTGGGAAGGGACCTGCCAAAAGTCCCCCGGGGCAAGTCACAGACAGAATTGCGCCGTGAGCTTGTGCCCTTGTTCGGGTCTGCTGGACTGTCCCCTCCCTCAGCAAGCCTCGCTGACTCTCGGGGCTGTGTTGGATGTTCCTGTATGTCCCTGGTCACTTTCCAGACTCTCCATCAGGCCACGAGCTTGCCAAAAGTGGGGCTGATGAACGAGACAGCTGTGAGGTGAATCCTATCCTTAGGAAGGAAGGAATGAACAGACTTAGGTAAGGTCCTTGACAGCATGGCACAGGGGGTCTGGGGCTGTCGTTGGTCACTCCTGTGGAGAAATAGTAGGGCCCTTCCTCTTTTAGTCTTTAGTCCCTCTCCCCTGGCCCCTAAGTGACGACTCTCCAGGCTTTTGGAGTTCAATCTCAGGAAACTTGGGCCTTCAATCTCAGGAAACTCAGAACACTACTTGGTTCCTGACGTGCATCTTCGGCCCCTTGCGAGGGGAGCTGAGTGGATTTCTCTGTGACTTTCCTGTTCACTGCTGCCTCCTTCCTCTGCACCGGACACGCTCAATGCACTTACTTTTATTTTTATGATTTTATGAAACCTATATTATTTTATGTGCGTGGATTTTAATTTATGTAGATGATATTGAGCTAAAAAATCTAATTCTGTTTTTTTCCCCTCTCAGCATTTTATGTTTTTAGAGATCTATCCAGGCTGCTGTATATACCTCGAGATTGTTGCTTCTAATTGCTGGGTCCACCACATTTCTTCATCCTTCAGTAGTGGAAGCCTAGTTTGCTTCCAAGCCTCCCCTCTCCCTGTCCCCTGCCTCGAACAGCCCCACAGCCGAGATCCTCATCTTCTCCTTCCTGCTCTGCCTGGCAATTTCTCTTGAATCTCTGTCCAGGAGGGAGTTTCTGGTAAAGGAGTATATACCCGCTTGAATTGCCTAAGTAGACTCACACTTCCCACTCGTACAGGACCAAATACTCATCAAGCCCTGGGGCTCGCTAGACCTTGAAATCTCTTAATTAGAGGATGCTAGAAAATAATTTAAAAATAATTTTTTTTGAGGGAGGGGAGAAGCCCTTTGCCAGCAAAACAAAGCACAGAAGATGGGTTTAGCCCGTGGCCTCCGGTTTACAAGGCTGAAGGAGCTTTAACCTTGGCCATTGCGTGCAGAGGGCACACATCCCTGACAGCTCCTTTGTGTCTCTCCACTGCCCAGTCCATGTTCACACTAACAAGCCTTGAGCAGAGTTTTGCCCCCTCCTCAAACAGTCCCTGTGTCAGGGCTTCCGACTCAGGTTCCGCACGCCGTGAGGAAGAACATTTGTAGCCTCCTCACTGGCCTTCCCTCTTTCCCCGACTCCCTCCCGTCTTCGGGGACCACCAGCCATCAGAACAGATGAGATTTATCTAGTGGGAGCTGCTCCCTACCTGGGTTGTCCT
Organism: Ailuropoda melanoleuca; assembly: GCF_002007445.2. Lineage (NCBI taxonomy): Eukaryota > Metazoa > Chordata > Mammalia > Carnivora > Ursidae > Ailuropoda > Ailuropoda melanoleuca. Next base: position 73,998,489 of record NC_048233.1, on the reverse strand, counting down.
TCCTGCCCGGCAGGCAACCCCTCCCCGGAAGACGAAGATCGTGGGGAGAGGGCCTGAGGACGGGGGGCTGTTTTAGTTTGGGTTGCTATAACAAAATGCCATAAATGCTTATAAATAACAGTAATGTATTCCTCACCGTGTGCGAGGCTGGCAATCAGGGTGCCAGCGTGCTCGGGTTCTGGTGAGACTGCCCCCTTCTGGTTGTATCCTCATGTGGCGTGAGAAAGAGGGTGAGCTAGCTCTCTGGTGTGTTCCTACAAGGGCACTCATCCCCTTCCAGAGGGCTTCACTCTCATGACTTAATCACCCCCAAAGACCCCCACCTCCAAATACTGTCACACGGGGGATCCGATTTCAATATCTGCATTTTGGGGAGGATGCGGTCAGCCCATCACGGGGACCATTGGTGCTTCGTCCGGCTCCCGCAGCGAAAACAAAGATTGCTGTTGCTTTGAGCCTCTCGAGTTTGAGAGAGCCCTCGAGAGTAGGGAATGTCCAGGCCATTGTGTGGCCTCAGACAAGAGCCGCAGGTGGTCAGAAATTCTTTATAACATTTGCTTTTTAAGAGAGAAAAGAATATTAGCTCTAAGTCTTCCTGTTTTGAACCAAAGCATCTGGGGCTCCAGCCTGTGCAGCTGTTAATCCCCACAACCCCAGTCGGGCTTATGGGAGCTGGCTGGCTTGCCCTGCTGGCACCTGGACTTCCTAAGGCCAGACGCCACCCCCCACCCCCGCCACCCTTGGCACTGTAGAGTGGGTAGGACGTGCGGGTTCTGGAGTCAGACAGTCCTGGGTACCAGCCTGACCCTGCTGCTTCAGACTGTGACCTTGGACAAGCCACTTCATGTCACCAAGCCTCAGTCTGCTCATCTCAAGATGCTGAAGGCCTTACCCACCTAACAAGGTGCTCTGAAGAGTTGATGTGCTAATGGTTGTAAAGCCTTCTCGCAGAGCCGGGCACATGAAAAGAACTTAATAAATGGGAATTTCAAAAGGCAGCTCAAGGGATCCTGGGATGCAGGCAAGCAGGAGCAACATAGCGATCAGTAGCTGACTTCCTTGGGTGTCATGTGCCAGGTGCAGTGCCAGGGGTCACGATGCCATGGGCTGTGTCCTGCTTGCTGCGATGGAGGCTGCCCAGGGACCCAGACCTCTAGGGAGAAGGCAGGGAGAGGAGGAGGGGCCAGCGCACCAAGCAGAGGAGTCTCCTTTCCAGCCTCCAGGGTGATGGGTGGTTTTTATTTTATTTTTTATTCTTAAAGATGTTTTGATTTATTTATTTGAGAGAGAGAGAGCAGAGCGAATGAGCGAGAACATGAGTGGGGGGAGGGGAGAGGGAGGGGGAGAAGCAGACTCCCCCGCCACCCCGCCCCGTCTCTTCTACCACGGGAAGTTGGCCCTGTAACTAAGGCCACCTGGAGGGCTGGCCCACAACACAGAGGTCTGCGCCTGTAGCTGCCCAGGCTTCAGTTCTGAGCGGGAGGCTCTCAGGGCAGAGCCCAGGCCCTGCACCTGCGTCCTTGCCGCAAGGGAGCCTGGGAACCGAGTTCTGAAATAGACTTGGGGAGGCAGAAGCAACAGGGAATTTCCCCGAATGAGAAGCTTTTCTTTCCAAGGACGGTTGCTGCACAGTCACAAAGGCAGATGTCCCCACGTCCCGACTCGAAGCCCCATGTAGGGATGTGGGGGCATGTGATGGGAGGGGGGTTAGACCTGGCTCTTAGAGGTGCTCCCTGTCTAGCGGGGCAGACCCACATTAACATGGGTAACACTGCAGGTGACCGGAGGGGCTTACAGGGCACGGACCAGCCACCCCTCCACTGCATGTCTGTGCCCGGCTGCAGGGGCCTAGCTGGTATGAGAGTACCTTTGTGACCCCTCCAGTGGCATGTGCAACAGCAGAAAGGGGAGGGTTGGCCAACCTGGAACCAAGTCCTGACTTTCCTATTGACCATCCTTATGATTTTGAATCTCTTAATTTCTCTGAGCCTCAGTTTCTTCATATGTAAAATGAGGACAGCCCCACCCACCCTAGAAGGGCTGGTGTTCACATTACCGACAATGTATGTAAATTGCCTGGTGTAATAGATGTCCCATAGAAGGTAGTCGTTTTGGGGTTATTAGCCTGAGCGCGATGAGAGAGGCTTCTTCTGCTGGGGGCCTGGATGCAGTGTTTCAGGAGGTGGAGGAGAGGTTGGGACGGACAGGAGGGTCCAGGGCCTTGGGCATTCTGGGATGTGTTAGTTGGCTGACAAAGGCATCCTTGGGACTAATGGAACAGAAGTTCATGATCAAGCTTCAACTTTGATTGTCATTAAATAAAACAAGCAGCCCTGTCGCTCTAACAAGTGAACACCCCCCCTCCCCGCAAAGGGTGTCCTCGGTGCTTGTCTAAGAGTCCCTATTTGAACAGAACAGCGAAGAGCCAGACTTCGGGGTCTGGGCCGCTGGCTGGAAGGTGATCTCTGTCCTGCATCTGGGGATGTCCAGCCAACAGCTTTGGCTCTGTGGGTGGGAACAGAAGTGAGGGAGTGATAGCCACCCAGGGTGGGTGGTTTCTCGCATGGTCAGGTCCCAGGTGTGGAGACAGATAGGGGTGGGGGTAAAGCAGGCAGCAGCCACATTTGACCCCTTTTCTCCGTTCTCCACATTCCCGTAAGGTACCAGCCATAGGCTCTGGGTCCCTCAGCTTGTCTGAAACGGACAGCTGTCTGGAGGATGCCACAGAGGCAGGGCTGGGACAACTCAGCACATTCCCAGAGGTGTATGTCTGGGGCATCTGGGACCTCTGGGTCCCCAGTTGCTTGCTTCTTCCCTGGGGAAACTGAGTCAACCCCTCCCACCCTTTCCTCAAACTCCCACCTGCCCACCTGGGCTGCTTCTCATAACTTGACCCTGAGAGGTGCCCAAGTGTCTCCCTGAGGAAATAGCCCAGAGGGGGTAGTTTGGGGTAGTAGAAAAAATGGAAAGGCTTTGGAGTCAGGCAGACTTGCTTTTGACCTCTGGCTCCCTCTCTTACTTTGGGAGTGATCTTGGGCAAGTGACTTGCTGTCTTCACCTGTAAGATGAACATTTAAATACTGCTCTGATGGGGTTGCTGTAAGATCAAGTGTGATGACATATGTAGCTGGCAGAATTTCCTGCCTCAGAGAAGCCTGGCTGACTAATTGTATTCTGATCTATTCTCTGTCTGTCTGTCTCTCAGAGAAACAGAACAGCTACAGAAAAGTCCACCAGAGTCGACTCACAGGTGAAAAGCACTGACTTCGAAAGAGATTTTAAATGTTCTAAAAAAGATGAGAATCATTGATGAATTTGGTGAATGGTACGAATGATTTATGGCATAAGCCTCTCTGGGGAAGACTGGTCAAAAAAGGGTTAGGACGTTCTAAAAGCTAAACAAAACACAGTTTAGACTGTTCAATTCTGCATAATGCAGTGAATATTAACATAACGATGCCTAAAGACATCAGGCTTAAAAGGTCAGGTTCAAAGAAGGAAGACAAGACACAACTAAACAGAAAACCCTCTTCAAGCTGGATTAAACTAAAAGGGACTTTTTAAAAGAGTGTAGGGGTATCTGGTTTCAGGTATGGCTTGATTCAGGAGCTCAGATTATGTCATGGGGCACAGGATAGAAGTCTGTGCTGGCTCCATGCTCACAGAAGAGCTCCTCCTATGAGAGCCAGATGGCAGCAACAATTCCAGACTTACATGCTCCCAGGCTCAAGCTCAGCAGGAGATGGAGGCCAGCAGTTCTAGCAAATATCTCATTGGCTGGATTGGTTTATGTGGTCATCCCTGAACAAATCACTGTGGTCAGTGATTTTATTGCAATGCTTTTATTGATCAGTTTGGCATCACATGGGGGTGGGGACAGGGTGAAGTCAACACCAGCTTTCTCCATGAGCTGAGTGGGGAAACGCAGCTCCCCAGAAGGAAATTAAGCATCGTTACTAAAAGAAGACAAAGCGGATACAGGGTGGTCTAAAAAGCAAATGCCCACTCTGGTAGGTGTGAGCGGACAGTTGGAGGAACCAGAAGGCCAAATGAGCCAAGTCTTTCTAAAACATCAAGGATAACAGAAAGGAATTTTTGTGAAATTTACAGCAAAAAAGAAAACCAGGAATAAAAGAGCCACAACTTGAATAAAATTATGTGCTTAAAAGTATTTCCAAGGGGCGCCTGTTTGGCACAGCGGTTAAGCCTCTGCCTTCGGCTCAGGGCATGATCCCGGTGTTATGGGATCGAGCCCCACATCAGGCTCCTCCGCTATGAGCCTGCTTCTTCCTCTCCCACTCCCCTGCTTGTGTTCCCTCTCTCGCTGGCTGTCTCTATCTCTGTCGAATAAATAAATAAAATCTTTAAAAAAAAAAGTATTTCCAAATGGTGACTTTTAAAATTTGTTTTGTAAACTTTTATTATTTGTTTCTAGTTTTATACATGAAGGTAATTTGTATGCTTCCAGCTATTTGGAATTTACTAGAGTTTGATCTGTGACTTGGTATATGATCAATTTTGTACATGTTGCACAGACACTTGACAAAAAGATACAGTCTCTGTAGGGCAGGAAGTTCAATGTCTTAAATAGACATTAGCTATTAATTAGACATTCTGCTATTAATGATACGGTTTGAATCTCTTATCGCTTTATTAAGTTTGCCTTCTTGATCTTACAGGAACGGAGACAAGTATGCTGAAGTCTTCCACTGAAATTGAGTTTCTGTCAATTTCTATTCACACTTCTAAGAGTTTATGTTTAATATATTTCAATACTATGTTCTCCGGTCCATTAAAGTTCATGGACTGGACTATGATTTCATTATTGATCATAACTTTTATCAATATCAAATGACTCTCTTTGCCCTATTTAATGCACTTTGCCTTGAATGTTACACTGTCCATGTTCCATTCTGTCTTTTTCTTTCTTTGATTCCCATTTTTCTGATATATTTGTGCTCTAGGTTCAGTGGAGTTTGTGGAAGATGGTATAATGTCTTTCAGGGATGGGTGGAACAGAGTTCTTTGTCTTCTGTTTGCTCCTGTCCCTTCTCTTTGGCAATATAAACACGGATTGGAGGTGTGAGACAGGTGAAAAAGTTACTCAAACTCACCTGTCTGCTCTGGTTCCCTGCTCTGGGCTGAACAGAGAACTCACAGTCCTAGGCCACTTGCGGAGGAGATCCCCAAGCCACCGTCTCTTGTCCTTGAGAAGTCATAAAGTAAAGGTTCCTGAAGATAAGTGAGGGGTATATACCATTCCACTTTTCAAAAGGGGGGAGAAACGACAGACCAGCACCCTTTTCTCCATGCAAGATAGGAAGATGGATTGTTACATATGTGATTTGTATCTGGGATATAAGTGAGCATCACTGGGACCCAACATGGGTTCACAAAGAACAAATCTGGTCAAATAACATAATTTCTCCCTCTGACAGCTCTATAGAACTTGAGCAACTTTTTTCAAACTTTACTTTTAACAATCAGAAAATATAAAAGAAAGAATAGCATAAGGAACCTAACATGCCCATCCCCCAGCTTCAACAATTTTCGACATGTAGGCCCGTCTTCTTTCACTCCCCACCATACTCTGTCCCTCTACCTCCCGTTATTTTGAAGCAAATCCTAGACACTATGTAAGTATTTCACTGTGCCCCCGGAAAACCATAACCACAGCACTATCATCACACCTGTATTAGTTGTCTGTTGCTGCATAACAAATTACCACAAAATTTAGTATCTTAAACGATGGTTAGATATAGAGATTTGATCAGATTCAGGTCCATCCCCCCCTTTTTTTAGATTGATGTTTGGCAAAGTCCTGTACCATTTAGGGGTACTTAGGGAAAACAGAAACCACCTTGGGCATTTAAGCAGAAGCAAAAGTTATAGGATTCAGTCACCATCCCTAGGGATGGGGAGAAAGGGGAAGAGGTCGGGATGACAGAATCTAGAACGGCAGAGCTGGGGCTCAGATTTCCAGGTGGCTACTACCCAGCTGCTGCTGCTGGGTCCTCCAAGGGGGGACAATGAAGGGTCAGTGCTGGAGCAATGGTGTTAGAATCCAGCAAGCCAGCAAGAAATATGAAGTCCCTTCTCCCTTCTCCTGCATTCCAGTCTCTTTGAGTGTCTGCATGGGCAGAGCTGAACATAAAGTCAACCTGTAAAGGAAAAAGGTGATTCCCAGGGATCCAGTGCCAGCATCTCAGACCCGAAGGGAAGGGGCTTGGAGCTGAGAGATAGTAGCTGAGTAACTGGCATCCCTCTGCATAGGCAGTATTAAACATTCATCAGGAGGTACACAATGCTTGCATGATTCTCTTTTTATATGTGATCAGTCATTGATCATGATTACCTTAATCCATTAATTCATTTGGGATTACAAAGTCAGCAAAGTATTTGACAAGATATGTCATGATATCCCTCCCTGCAGACCAGATGGAGAGAGAGGGAATATAGATGGAAAGCTCTCTGGGTGGGGTAGTCTTCAGATGAACATTTGCAATGTTGATGAATGGTTCGATGTCCACCCGCTGGGAAATTTCTGGTGGTTGGGTTTTTGTCCTTGACCTGGCACTCTTTAGCATTTTTACCAATGACTTGAATGAAGACAGAGTATGTAGGGAAGTCGTTCAAAGATATATGTGGAGGGCAGCATTGAAGACCCTTTTTTCCCCATATGACGGCAGTGATGGAAATTGTTAATATTTGTACAGTCTACTGGGGAAACCCTGAGAGATTGCTCACAGCCAAAGGCGACTGGCCTGAAATGTGGCTGTCCCAGGCTCTGCTTGGCTGATCCAAGGACTGAGGGGATCCATACCTCAAGGCTCGAGGGGATCAGTATCAGAGACACACCCAAAACTTACTCACTGCTCACCAGCTTGGAAGCTCTGGTCTAAAGAGGGGCTTATGGCCAGAAATCTGCCTCCCATCACAACCAGCCTCCCCAACATGAGGGTCTCAAGGGAGGAAAACAAATGGGTAGTGAGATTACCACTTTATTATTTGCTGTGTTGATGTCTGAACTTCCAGTGACTTGTTCTCTGACAACCTGGGCTGGGGCTCAGGTTATCATGGAGTGAGCTCCAGACTTAAGTGGGGTGGGAAAGCAGCTTTCCCTCTTTTTAAACCCTAAACTAGGCAGTCACCTGAAACCAGATCCAAAATGTCCCTGAGTTTTAAGACATATCTAGGGACTAAGCCTCCTGTCAGGAAAAAGAGGGTTATAATCTCTTGTTTATAGTACAAATGGGAGGGGAGTAGAACCCCAAAGACAGAGCTAGGGGGTCTGGCCTCCTCCCATAGTGGGGTTAGGGTGAGGACAGGGGGGAGAGGAAGACCCTAGGCTAATGAGCAGATGACATGGATTGGAAAGGAAGAGAAAAGAGTTAATCCCATGTGAGTAATCTTTTAAAATGCATTGTGCCCATCATTTGGGGACCTGTGATGTCATTATCAGCTCCTCCTCCCTGTGCACATGTGTATTCGCTATCCATTGCGACATAACAAATTATCCCCAATGGAGTGGCTTAAAACAACAAACCTTTATTATTTCACAGTTGATGAAGTTCAGGAATCTAGGAGTGGCTTGCCTGGGTAGTTCTGGTTCTCTCACAAAGTTACAGTCAAGATGTCAGCTGGGGCTGCCATCCCTTGAGGCTTGACTGGGGCTGGAGGGTCTCCTTTCTTCCATACTCACCCACTTGGCTGTAGATAAAAGCTTTGGTTCCTTGCAAGGTGGGGCCTTTCCATGGGGCTGACATGGCTTTCTTCTGATAGAGAGATAGAGGTAGGGAGAGAGAGAGAGAGCCCCAGATAGAATCTTGGAAGTGAAACATTGTCACTTCTGCTGTATCCTATTGGCCACACAGACCAATCCTGATACAGTGTAGGAAGGGACTATCCAAGGGTGTGGATACTAAGAGGTGGGGATCACTGGGTGCTGTTTTGGAGATTGGCTACAACAGGTGGTTAGTAGGCAAATGGGGAGATAATACATTTCCTCTGGAGCCCTTAAAGGATATGGCAGGCCCATCAAATTGGCAGAAGACGGAGTGCTGGGAGGCGTGATCAATTCTTCTCATGACAGAACCAGAATCTGAAAAGACCTTCATGGGATTAGACCTAACAAGATAAACTTGAACAGGAACAACGAGGGGTCCTATAATTGCATCCTGAAAGAAGCACCCACAGCAATTCTCAATAGGAGCATAGATAGATCATCAGTAGCAACTATAAAAATGACCTAGGGTTTTAGCTATCAGCAGGGTCCTAATGAATCAAGAGTTTGATGTGGCTGCCCAAACTGCCACCGCGGTCTGGGCCAGGAGAGGGGGAGAGAGTTCTGCTTGCCTCCAGTCTGGTCTGGTGCTCTGGGAGTACCGAGTTCTACTGGGTTCCCGGAAGGAGATAAACTGGAACGTATTCAAAGGAGGGGCCTAGGATGGCCAGGAGACAGGGAACTTTGTCTTAGGGAATGAGAGAGGGCGGTCTGAGCCAGGAGAGGGGGAGAGAGTTCTGCTTGCCTCCAGTCTGGTCTGGTGCTCTGGGAGTACCGAGTTCTACTGGGTTCCCGGAAGGAGATAAACTGGAACGTATTCAAAGGAGGGGCCTAGGATGGCCAGGAGACAGGGAACTTTGTCTTAGGGAATGAGAGAGGGCGTGTGAGGTATGTGGCTCAGAGAAGGGGTCATGGGGGATAATAGAGCTGCTTCCATTCTTAAGAGGAAGCCGGCTTATTCTTTCTGTTCACAAAGTTCCAGAGATGAGAGAGAGGAAGTGGGGGTAAAAGGAAGAATTGTTAAGCAGTTACAGTGACTCTAGGATGGAAAGCTTGCCCAGGTAAGCTCTGGGCGTCTAGTTACTGGGACTGCATGGGATCTGAGGCTGGCAGGCGGTGCAGGGGGCTCACACACATACGGGGACTTTAGTAAGATGACTTCTATGCTTCCTGCTGACCCTCACCTGCCATCATCCTTAGCCTCCTCTTGAGACCAGAGAAGATCCAGACTCATAGCCCTGCAAGGGAGGACCACTAGCTTTGGAAGAGTATTCTACAGGGGGAGAAAAAAATCTTAAGCTAGAGGAAGCATGGCCAAGGGAGAGGGGAAAAGACAACCATCCTTGGGGCTCCCCACATCCAGACATGGGCACCTCCCCTACTCCAAATACCCATGGGCTGTGTCCTACTCTGTGTGAAAGCTATCCCCTTTGCCTTCTTGCTCCCCACCTCCTCCAAAATGGAGCAATCAGCTTTCTGGTCAACGCCTTGTCACCACTTTTTGATGGATGCTCTTGATCTTTGGTCCCAAGGTGCTGTTCTGAGGCCTAAGCCTACCCTGAGAGTGTCCCGCTCTGGCTGGGTCACAGACAAAGGCAGTGGGTGGGGGTTAGTTGTAAGAGCCCATGCTATAAAGAAGGGCTTTATGCTGCAATTATCTGAAGCTACTCCTGTTTCTTCAGGTCAAAGTGTGAAAGTGTGACAGAGCCTGAGGGGGTATTTGGGCTTGGCTTTCAGCGGAAGGAGGAAGCCCTACCCACCTCCCTCCTCCACACCCTCCTTGAATTAGTCAGATTTGTCTTTCCTTGTGGCAGTGTGGGGACTCTTGCCATCCACAGCGGACTCATGGTGTCTGTGTCGCTGCTGATTGCTTGCTGATCTCACCACCTTCATGCTTGTCATGGGCCAGTGGTCGCATCTGCCTTAATGAGTTACAGGCATTGTCTATAGAGCCAGGCAGCAGTCCCCAAGAGCCCCCCACAATGTTGTGTGGTGACGCTGGAGAGTTCTCCGTCACCCTCTAGATCATGTCATTTGCTAAGATTGCTATTTGGGCTCCATCCTTAAATCTGCCCAAGGGAAAAGGAAGAAGCAGGTGAATAACTGGGAGGGTCCAGTTACTCAAAGGATGTGAAATGTTGAGAAAACATCATCTATTCATGCATCCGTTGCCAATCATCCACCCAAGCATTTATCATCCACAAGTCCATGTATTTATGAATTCGTCCATCCATCATCCATGCATCTGTGTATCCACCCATCCACTTATCCATCTATCCTTCATCCAGATACCCATTCACTCAACCATCCATCCATCCATCCGTGCATCATCTGGGTGTTTGTTCAACCAGTCATCCATTCACGTGTCATCTATGAATCCGTCCTTTATCCATCCAATCGTAGATCTAGCCAACTCTGCATTTATCCACCATTCATCATGTCCATTTGTGGTGGACACTGTGATGTGCTGCCCAGATCCCCTTGCAGTGAAGGACTTGTTGCCTCAACTGCTAGCAGCACTGGGGTCAAGAAGCCTTTAGAGGTCAGTTCCCTCAAGGATTATCTCAGTTGCAGACAGCTGCCTTGGCCAAGGTCATGCCCCCTCTCAGGGCAGCTCACGTCTGAAGACTGATGTATGCGTGGGTATAAAAGCCTCACCATCCTGGCCCATCAGAACAACTCTGAAGGTCTGTTCTTGCTTCAGAGCTCCCCGTGTGTCAGCCAAAGCTATTCGGGGGCTTGCATTGCAGCTTGACTTCCCTTCTGCCTGTTTCTGCTTCCCTCACCTCCTTTCCACAGGTGTTGTTCCCGAAGGCATGCCGTAATATACATCCTGCACACTCAGCTCTGCCTCAGGGTTTATTTCCTGGGGAGCTCAACCTATGACTGCTACCACCCTTTCATTCATACATGCACTTCTCCACCCATGTGGCCTTCCATCCAGTTAATAAGCATGTACCTTAAACTTGCTGTATGCACAGAGTTGGGAGTTATAAAGGATATGGACATGAATCAAACATGGGTCCTAATTTTAAAGAGCTCACAGTCTAATGGGAATGATTAGATCCATCCACCAATAGCTCCAACAAAGAAGTCAGCATGAGGAGTGGTCTATCCGGGCTAAAGGGACCAGGGAAAATTTCATGGAGGAGGTAGCCCCTGGGATGGGCCATGAAGGATGGGGGGCAGGAAATTGAATTTGGTTATGTGGAACTGAAATGAAAGTGGCTTTTTCTATAATAAGAATAGTCCGTGTGAGGCGTGTAGAGTGCAAAATGAGAATTAGCTCCCTGGAGGGAAGAGGCAGGTATGACAGCTGGGTGCAGCTGGACCTTGGGTGACCTCATGACGTCCACTTCCTCTGCTCCCCACCATGCTTCTCCCCCACAGAGCCCTTCCTTTGCTCCTAGCTCTTCCTCCCACCTGCCTCCCCTCTGTACCCACAGGAAGCATGGGTTGGTCACCAGCCAAAGCTTTGTGGTCTGGCCATGGGGGAAGGGTTTAGAGGCCACAGCCGAGAGGAGGGCAGGACACTTTCCTGGCTGCAGGGAAGAGGAGGTGATGACGTGCTGGGCAGGCTGTTTTATCCAAAGCTGCTTGCTCCCCAGAAGGCTGCTTGCTCCATCTCACTTTTGGATTAATAAGAAACCAGATGGGCTCAGCTGGTTGGTGAGAGTCGCGTGCTAATGAGGCCAAGGTTGCAGCATGACCCCTGGAAGGACCTGAAAGCTTTACACACAGAAAGCCTGTTCACAGATCTCTGACCCGGGCACAGATGGTAACCTTGACCTTGGCCAGGTACACAGCCCCTGGCCCCTGCCCTCAACTGAGACTTGACCGTGAGCACAGATTGAGCCCTGTATCTGGCTGCAGAATGAGCCCCAAATACCAATCAATCAATTAATCAGCCATCTTGACAGTTCTGTGTGGAAGAACTTCTAGAGCTGCTGAGAGCTGCTCCAGGATGATGGGGGATGAAAGCATTGCCTTGAAGCTGCAGCCCGGCAGGCCCAGTGCCAGGCTCCATGGAGTCCCAGGTAGCACACCTGGGGCTGGGGGAAGCATGCTCAGGGATGCTGACTTCTGCTCACTGTCAGGAAAGACTTTCTGTCTTCTGGTTCCCCTACAGTGCAATGAGCTGCTTTTTAAGATCGTGAGCTCCCCGTCAGAGAAAAAGTCTAGTAGTAGCTGTTGGGCAAACATTCATCAGTGACTCTTAAAGAGGCTGCTTACACTGAGTGGGGCCCTCCTTGGACACACCATCTGCTGATTATGTGACCTGGGGCAGCGATTTGCCTTCTCAAAGCCTTGACCTCCACATCTGTATAATGGGAATAAAGAAGTAGGTACTTCCTGGCCCTGTAGTAGGTGCTGAGACTGTGCATATGAGGCACCAAGCACAGTGCTTGGCGATGCTCAATACATTATAGGCATCTTTATTATTCTAAGATTATCGACAGAAGGAGGGCTGTCAAGTATGGGTCTCGGGCATTTGAGAAGGGTCACAATGAATCCTGCCCCTTTTGGCAGACAGCTATGGTTAGGGGTTACCCTGTGGCCCAGAGAAGGGGCAGGGCCATGGACCCAACAGAACCCATTCTCCACAACCCCAACCCTTAGCCCATCACACTTGAAACAACCCCGTGGTCCCTTGGCTTTATGTCCTGAGAAGTGAGTGGGCCAGGGACTCTCCATCCATGTGGGGGATGCCAGCATACACTCCCACCCTCCCACTCATGCTCAAGCAGGATTAATACCATTCTGCAGGCTCAGCGAGAATCTCAGGCGCCTCTAATGGTTACCATGGCAACACTGCAGAGGGAGGAGCAGGTCGGGCCTGACTTGGAGATGGGAAGCCTGAGTTTCCAAGGCAGCACTGCTGTCTGGTTTGCTGCACAGTGAACCAACTGTGGGGTGGGGGTGAGGCAAGGGGAAAGGGTGCTCAAGCATGACCCAGCCTTCCTGAGACCTGAGATCTCTGTCCTCAGAGCTGCTGGGGACATACGCTGGTTTGGAGTCCTCCAGCTGCCAGGTGTCTCACCAGGAGCCTGGCTGTGACCTTCCTTCATCCTGGATCTCTGCTCTGTTTTAGACCCCACAGTGATTTTCCTATGTCCTCCACAGCAACTTTGACTCTGGATGCACCCGGAGCTCTTCTGAACTGCCCTTGTGCCCCACATGCTGTCAGGGAAAGAATGTGAGAGGACAGAATGAGTTTACTAAAATTCAAATTCAATCAGGTTTCTCCTCTATTAAAAACCTTCAGTGGCTCCCTAGTGCCCTCAGGATAATAGCCAACCCTCTATCACTGCTTACAGAGTCTTGGCACCAGTTCCCTTCTACCCCCTCATCTCCTTTCCTGCTATTTCCCACCTCATCTCCTGGACTCCGGGAGTCCACACCAGGAGTCTTAGTGCCTCTGGAGGGGTGCACACTCTCTCACTCCTGGGCCTTGGCCTGTGCTAGTTCTCTCTTCCTGGACATCTCTGTCTACTTACCTGGCTGCCTTCCACTAGTTCCTCTTTTCTTAGCCTAGATGGTGTGACCCACTGGGAAGACCATGGAAGGATTGAGCCTTTCTCTGCTCCCCAGACACTGTCTTCTCATCAGAGCTTGAATCATCCTAGCTTAGAATCCCCCCTTTACTTGTCTTCTTCCTCCAGGCTCTGCACCTGCAATGTGTGGCTCGGGTCTATGCCCAGGAGGTGCATGGTGACAGTTTTGAAATCAATGAATGAAGGAGGCCCCCACCTGTCCTGGGCCAGCTCTCCTAGGGGAGGTGGTGAACTGGGCAGAGGCTGGCACCCCGGGGGGGTGGAGGGGAGGCTGGGAAGTGGCTGCTGTAAGAGTATTAGCTCATCAAGCTTCAGAGAAAAACTCAAACAAGACCCTAGACATCTGGGTCCCCCTACACCAGTGAGAACTGGAAACCATTTAAATATTGGGCCTTTGGGAATTGGGTCAGCCAGCTGGGTCTGTCTTCTCCATGGAGAATTATGAAATGATTGTGCAAAAGGGCCATTGGAAAAGGAAAAAGAAACCCAGAAGATCATAGCAATGACTACGCAGACACTTGGTAAAATGTTGGAGTAATGTGTTATACGTGAAAAAGCAGCACGCAAAATCCTGTGTGCCTCGGGATTACCTGTGTGCCTGAGCAGGTGACACCTGGGAGAGGAAATCAATAGCCCGTGAACATTCTACCCACATTAGAGGTTAGCAGAGACAGGGGCCTGCCTAGGGTAGGAGGCAAAAGCGAGAGATGTAAAGGCAGCCTCCCAGCTCCTGGAAGAAAGGGATTCATCCCTAAGAAGCTGAGAGAGAGAGAGAGAGAGAGAGAGAGAGAGGCAGAGAGAGGCAGAATGCCTTGCTTCCCATCTCTCCTGCCTCTCCGCTTTGACTGCCTTAGGGCACTGCTGGGAAGGACAACCTCCGTTTCCCCCCTCCCTGGGCCCACCTGAGATCTTTCCCCTTTTCCTCTGGACCCTTGTGAGTCTGAAGCAGGAGTTTGCCCTCATCATAGATCCCAGTGAGCTGTCCTCAGACTGGAATGGGAAGCTTTTGCGTTATAACAGAGGCGCAAATGGACTCTGTGGTGGTGGGATAATCACTGAGGGAAAAGTGCAGTCTTGGTGGCTGGTTGGTAGGGAGGTTTTCAGGGGCATAGGGTCAGCTCTGTGCTCCCAGCATCATCCCACAGAGGGGGTTTTGGGGTAACCTTCACTTTCTCCTCTATATTGGTCTGTACTTTCTCAATCATCTACAATAAACATGTTAACCTTTAGAATCAGAAAAAAAGCTAATAAAAGTTGTTTCCTCCCCCACCTTGGACTGCTTCTATTTTGCCCCCCTTATAATCACCCTTAAGCCAGGGAAGGGCCCAGCACAGATGGCAGGTTGGAAAGCGAAGCCTTTACCCAGCCCTCCTTCCAAGAGCCAGGGAATAAGGACCATGGGTTTGGAGTCAGATAGTTCTGGATTTGAGTTCAGACTCCAGTATTTACCTGCCATGTGACCTTAGGGGAGTTACTTCACCTGAGCCCGGTTTCTTCATCTATGTTATGTAGTTAATAACACTTATCAGGGTTCTTCTGGGAATTAAATGTGTTACCAGTTTTCTGTGCCTAGCACATTGTCTGGCCCAAGGTTAGCATACCATAAATGGTGTCTTCCTTTTACAAGGGGAGAAAGAAAAGTTGTTTTGTAAAAGCAACTTCATAAAGCCCTACATGAAAACCTCTATTCAGAGCTGTGTTCTGAGCCTCAAAGTTGGACTTGAAGGATGAATTCCAGCTCAGTCTTCCTACCCTGGTATCTGGGGATGGATGGAGCTCTCACTGGGCTGCGAATGTGGGTGCTGCTGGGATATGGTCATGTGGTTGGTCTCTGCTGATGCCTACCATTTCACCGGCCAAAAGAACCCACACCACGATGGGTAGGAAGTCTTGGTGGGATTGGCTGAGGTGGGGTGGCTGAGAATGTCCACATGTCGTTTGAATTCCAGAAAATAGGGAGGAACAGAAAAAAGTATTGGAGGAAACAATGGCCAAAACACCTTCCAAATGCGATGAAAAGTACATATGCACACATCCAAGCAGTACGATGAATTCCAAACAGGACACACACACACACACACACACACACACACACACACACACACTTACTGGTATATCATAATTCAATTTGTAGAAACCAGGGCTAAAGAGAAAATCTTAAAAGCAGCCAGAGAATGAAAATCAGAGGAACATGATAAAATGATCACAGACTTCTTTCCAGAAACTATGTAAGTCAGAAGATAATGGGACTTGTATTAACTAAGAATTGTACATCCATTGAAAATACTTTTAAAAAATGGCAGCACAGGGGCACCTGGGTGGCACAGCGGTTAAGCGTCTGCCTTCGGCTCAGGGTGTGATCCCGGCGTTATGGGATCGAGCCCCACATCAGGCTCTTCTGCTATGAGCCTGCTTCTTCCTTCTCCCACTCCCCCTGCTTGTGTTCCCTCTCTCGCTGGCTGTCTCTATCTCTGTCAAAATAAATAAATAAAATCTTTTAAAAAAATGGCAGCACAATAAGTTCTTTTCCAGATGTACAAAAGCTGAGGGAATTTGTCTCTGGAAAACCTTCACAATAAGAAATGTTATAGGAAGTTCTTCAGGTGGAACGAAGATGATAGTAAGAGTGTCAGAACTGGTAAGCATATGGGTAAATATAAGTTTTTTCTCATTTTAAAATTTCTTTAAGGTATAATTTGCATTGTGATGTTTAGAATACAGATAGAAATAAAATGTTTTCAGCAATAGTATAAAGGACAGAGGGGGAAAGGAAAGTGTATTGTTTTACACTTTCGTAAACAAGTTAAAGCTACATGTTTTAAACCTTAGAACAATCACTAAAAATAAAACAAAGAGGTATAGGTAATAAGACAACGGAGATAAAATGGAATAATAAAAAAAATTCTCACCTCATCTGAAAGGAGGCAAGAAAAGAGAAAGAAGGAACAAAGAACAGATGAGCATTTCACTTAGTGTTTCAGAGATTGCCAGACTGGATAAAAAAGCAAGACCAAACAATATGCCGTTTACAAAAAGCTGACTTTAAATATAAAGACACAGATAGGATAAAAGTAAAAGGATGGAAGAAGATGTGCCATGCAAAAAGCTAATTATAAGAATGTTGGGATGGCTATATTAATATCAGACAGAGTAGATATTCGTTCAAAGTCAGAATGAAGAATATTACCAGGGATAAAAGAAGGACATTTTATAATGATAATGATTTGATTCTCAACTGTGCTACTCTCCACCTAGATGATGTGGACCCTGCCTCTTAGCCTCTCAGACTCAGTTTTCACTTCTGTAAAATGGGTTGCCTACCTTGCAGGGTCAACATTGGTGTAAAGCTCCAAGCATGGTGTGATCTTCAGGGTTCTCACTGTTAGGAGTGATTCCCCAGATGCCGCATACCCCTTCCCCAGGGTGCAGTAGTCCCTGTCTCTTTACCAGGCCTCCCCACCCAGGGCTGCTTGACAGTTATGTTCACCAGCAATCACCCTCTGGCACATAACGGAGGGCAGCTGACTCTATCATTGCCTTTTATAAGGAAGCTCTTTGACAGCTACTGGGGGCCCAGGCTGGTGAGTTATGATCCAGCCAATTCCTGGCAGTGTGGGCTAGGCTTGTGAGTAGCTGGTCGCAGGAAAATTTTGGGGATACTCTTGCTTTCTCTAAGGTCCTTACAAGGGACGTGGAGCCTCTTCGGTCTTCAAGACCGATGGTTATCTCTGGACTTGGATTTTTTTTTTTTAATTGGAGTTAGAATTTCTCATGTGCAATAGTCCAGATATGCTGTAAGAAACAAAACCCCAAATAACTACATTTCAAAGACAACTTCCAGGGACTTTTCTATTGAGAAAGTATTTGTCAATAATAATAATTTTTAAAAATAGGGGAAAAGGATATTTCTGGTGCAATGGCAAGATTCTGGGCTTCAGAGTTGTGCAGACCTGGATTTAAATCCCAGGTTTGCGACTGCATTCATTTGTTCCACAAGTGTTTCCTGAAGATGTCAGGTCCCACAGGAATTGGAGATACAGCGGGAAACAACAGATACATTCCTGTCTTCATGGAGCTTCTATTCTAGTGGAGGAGACAGTAAACAAATAAACAATAAACTAAATAAATAATTGCACATAGTGACAAGTGTTATGAAGGAAATAAAGTAAAATAATGGAATGAAAGGTGTGTGGGTGGTCAGGAGATTGGAACCTCTTGGGAGTTATGTGTGATACCTGAATGAAGGAGAATCCGCCAGGCCAAAAGGAGAGAGAGAGCAGAGGGAACAGCAAATGCAAAGGCCCTGGGGTGTGATTCGAGGACAAAAAGAGGCCAGTGAGGTTGGAGGGGCGTGAGTGGGTGTCTGGGTCATGTAGACCCCCTCCCCCAAGGTGGTAATAGGGTAGGGAGTGGAAATCCTTGGAGGATTCGAAGTCACTTACCATCTGGGTGTCCCCGTGTCATATTTAATCTGTCAGAGCCTTAGTTTCTTCATCTGTAAATGGGGTGACACCAAGCCCCTTTCATGGTACTACTGGAAAACTGGGCAACACGACACACGTAAAGAACTAAAAAATGATACATGAGACCTTGCAGGTACTTGACAAATGCTAGTCTTTTTCCCTCTCCAGGCCTCAGTTTCCTGGAAATTGAAAGGATAAGACTTAGTGGTTTCTGTGGCTCCACCCAACTGGAACGTTTTCAGTGCTTATAAAAGGAAGGGGAGTTCTAAAGCTAAAACGTTAGGAACATTACTTCAAAATGAAGATAAAGTATCTCAGAAATTGTGTTGTAAATCATTACTGAAATAGGATTCCATTTATAAAAATTCAATTGGAGTGCAATTTTCTCAGGAACACACACTTAACGTACAGAGTAAGGTCAACCTGTGAGTAACGCTCTCCCTTCCAGACTCTCCCCTGCATCTTGGCGCAGGGGCTCGGGCAGCTCTGGGGATCGTCTGCAGGTGACTGTCTGAGTCCTCTTCATTCAAGAGCTCACTATCCTTCTGCTCTGATTGGATGACCCTTCAGCTCTGGGTCAGGCAGAGGGGGAGAAACATCTGTAGGGAAGAGAGAGGTCCTCTGTGTGGTTCCGAAGTCCAGGGGGTTCACATGAATCCCCAGACACAGTGCTGCTGACTCCCAGTGTACAAGGAACATTACATGCTACCAGACTGGACTCCTCGATTTGGGGAAAGGTGTACCCATACCACCTTCCCACGGAGCTCAGATGTAGCGCCAGTATCTTTTCTGGCGATCTCTCCAGCAGTCTCTACCAATCATCTGCGGTTGACAGGTGAGTAAACCTCTTTGCCATCCCTGATCTAGTCTTACTTCCTCGGATTGGGCAAAGTGAAGCCTGGACAGGTGAAGTGATTTGCCCAAAGGCACATAGTTAAGTGGCAGAGCCTAGCGTCCTGGCTTTCCTCTGCCCCCTGCTAACCCCAGGGTGCGAGAGGCCATGGGAGAGGATCTGCTTCCAGGAACAGAGATGTGTCATCTCCACCTTGCAGACATGGCCATGGAGATGCTGGACATTGGTCCAATACAGCTAACAGGAGCTTCCAGGACCGTAGTCCTGGCTCAGTCGCCTCTCCCTCTAGCTTCCAGGGTGGGCCCTGATGGACTTCAGACAACAGCGGATCCCCTCCCATGGCCACAACAATTTGTTCGTGATGGACAGTCAGGTCAGTCAAAGCCAAGGAGAGGCCATTCTGGGGCAGGTTCTGGCCATAATCTGGTTTGGCCGCCAACTGACCATGTGATCTTGAGCCCATTGTTTCAGTCTGAACCTCCGAGTCCAAATTTGAAAAACGTCTGCTTGGGGGATGGGGTGGGAGCAAGATTACAATTTTCACACTGGAGGTCAAGGAATAGCCGGGTCGGGCTCAGGGTGTGGCGGCAGTCCTGCTTCTGCTCCCCTCCTCAAATTTACCCAGGCCTACTCTCCTCTTCTCTGGGCTTCTGTGGAAGGTTTGGTTTGAAGAAACCGAATGTTTTGCATCTGAAAAAGTGTGGTAGCTCTAGGGACAGGTGCCCTCACAGACTCTTCCCTGCCTGCTTGCCCACCTTTGACCTTCCAAAACCCAGGGCCCTACACAGGAGCTGAGAGTCTGGGCACACCTGCGACCCCCATTTTCAAAAAACACCAGCAAACATTTATTGAGTATTTACTGAAATGCCATTGAGTAGCATTGCTCTGTGGCATGGGACATTCTTCACCTCTCTCCACCTGCTTCTTGACCTCCTAAGCTTCAGCTTCTGGAACAACGTCAGTGGCACATGGAGTCCTGGGGTGGGTCCTAGCAGACCGTTACTCATTCTTCCAGCCCACCACAACTGCAGTCCTGGATTTTTTCCAGGTGGTTTGGGGGAGAGTTCCCTTCATGGCAGGGTGGGTCTAAGTTCAGTTCTGAAGGAGGGGCTGGGAGAGCCAGAGAGGGCAGGAGACGTGAAGCAGGCCAGAAATTTCCAATATGTTTACCCAATGCTTAGGCTGAGTCTCAATTTATTTACATTGAACATTTTGGTAACCATCTGCTCTTAAACTAAACAGAAAATTATCCTTCTCCTACTGTGATGGCAGCTCCCTTGGATGTTTTTAATAAAAAAAATCTATCATTTTAATGCAGACAGCTCAGCTGATAAAAATGATCCGTGTCATTAGTAATTACCCCACAAATACAGTGCAAACGAGCAGAGAAGACTGCAGGGGCCCCCACTACCTGGAGCCCTTCCTCCCCTCAGCCTGGGGCAGGGTGGGGTGGCCCAGGACCTGTGGGAGAACAGGTGTGTAAGAGGAGGGGGGACCCCTGGAATTTATAAAGACCAGTGCCGGGCAGGCCCAGAGGATCTGGGCACAGCTCAGGTCTGGTTCCGTAGTGTTGTTAGAGCGAGAAGGGGCAACCGAGGTAACATTTCCCACTGGGGACTTAAGGATATGAATGATAATTACTGGCTTTACCCCAGGTTCCGCCATGTAACCCTGCAAACTAGAAACCGCCAACCGCACCAACCAGTCCCTCTGTAGGAAAGGCAGCTGGAGGGTCTCAACCAGGGTTGTAGACTCAAATGCCTTTGGGGGCCCCACAGGTAATATAAACGTGTGGAGCTTCAGAGGGGTAGAAAAAACAAAATCGTGGGCCCTTGGTAAGCCCCACAGGTAATATAAACGTGTGGAGCTTCAGAGGGGTAGAAAAAACAAAATCGTGGGCCCTTGGTAAGCCGGAAGATGCATTTCTCACCTAAAAACATTTGAATAAAAGAAACATTAAACCCAGACTGAAGAAATTAAGTATATTGCAGATTGGATCTGGCTGTGGGCCATCAGTTTGGGACCTCCCTCTCCAGAGCTTGGGAGTGTCGGCACCTTTGCTATGTGCTGAGAAGCAGATGGCACTGACACCAAGCCGGAACTCGGGACAGACGTTCAATGCATCTTGGAAACAGAGCCTGAGGTTTCCCAAATCCTGAGCCTTTCCAGGCAATTGGATCCTGGCGTTGGGTAGGTGGTAGAAGTAAGGAAGGAGGGAAAGGGATGTTCATTAAGTTCCAAGTTCAAGTGGGGGAGTGGCCCCAATCCCATGTAGCTGGATGGGTTAGTTCAAAGTCATTCAGTTGCAAGGGACACAAACCCAAGTGGCTTGAAGAAAAAAGGAATATTTCGGCTTATGTAACAATAACAACAAAATCTGGGAAGTAGTTCTAGGTTCAGGCACAGCTGTATTGATGGGCTCAAATGATGCCTTCAGAAATCTTTTACCCATTTCCCAGCCGAGCTTTCTCCTTGAAGGGTGTCTGGTCCAGAGGGACAAGATGGCTGCCAGTAGCATTCGCGCGATACCCGCCCCTCTCAGCGACCTTATCAGTAAGAGCAAGATCCTTTAGAAAATACCCACCCAAAATACCAACCGAAGTCCCAAAGTTGAATTCCTTTGGCTCTGATTGGCCCAGGCAGAACACGCCCAGCCCTGAACCAATCACTGTGGCCGCTGGATACCATATTCTGATTGGCCAAGGCCTCGCTCACAGGCCCACCCCCATGGGGTGGGGTCAACTCCTGCGGAAGCAGAGAGTCTGAAAGCTGGGGCGGAGCCAATCAGAGGGAGGGATGCATGGATGCTGGGCAGACCACACCCCACAAAGGAAAATAAAGAAAGGAAAAAAGTAGAGATGCATTGGGTGCCTCCTGTATGCCGGAGTGGTCCGCACACTGTGCATACATGATCTTACTCCATAATCCCAGGAGGTAGGTGTTCTATCGCCAAGTGACAGAAGGGGAAACGGAGGAGCTCTGAGGAGCTCGTCACTCACCTGAGATTGCCCAGCTGGTGGAGAAAAGGCTGTGCTTTGTAGCTGACGTTGAACAAAAGGGCCTCTGGCTTCAGTGAGCATAGCCAGCCCGTGCACTGTGCTGTGTCCCTCCATGCTCGCTCAGATACTGCAGGCCCTCTGCTCTGGCCCTTATCCCTTTTCCTACTGGGGTTTGTGCCTTTTCTTTATTGACTAGCAGGATAAAAAAAAAAATACACGGCTATAGTCATTTGGAGGGGAGCTGTGAGGAGAAGTGCATGGGACTGAACGTCCGCCTTCCCCACCTGACTGAGAGTTCCTAGTAGGGCAAGGGATTTGTCTTATTTACCATTAGGTCCCTAGGTTCTATCGAAGCTTTGGATTGGACTCGGGTGGGGTCAGGAGATCTGAATTCCAGGCTTGAATCTGCCCAGCCTTTTTGGCCTCTCTCCTGTCCCAAGGGGGCACCTAAAGGGCCTCTCCTGACCCCTAGTGTTCCCCAGTGCATAGTTTTGGAACTGCAGGTGGGGGGTAGGCGTGCTCACTGAAGGCTTTTTGGATTTGAATATTCTCTAGGCCATGCTAAGTCAACTCCTGGTTGACTGTTCACACTGGTCTGCCTGCGAATTCCAGAGCCCAGTGTCTTCCATGTTGTAAGCTGCCCTAGACAAGTGTTGGTTCAAGAGAGAGTCCAAGAGTGATGCTGGTCTCACCTGAGAAGTCCAGTAGTAGAAGAAGGGGTGCCCAAGTTCCTTCTCACATGCCCCACCATGTCCCCTTCCAAACTGACTTTGGACTGGCATGCGTGGATCTAGAGAAGGGAGTCCGAGCCCTGAAATCGGGCTCAGTTCTTTCTCCCTTCTCGGTCATCGCACTGATCACTTTCGATCTAGCTGTGACAGCCATGCAGACCTCTCACTTCCAGGCAGCTCTGAAGGGACAGGCAGGGGCAGGAGGGAAGGGAGGCCGCTCCGGCCTCACGCCCCCTCTCAGCTTCCCAATCACATCAAAAATTTCTCTCGGCATTGTTTCCAGCCACATTAATATTCATAAGTGACTTTTCTATTGTGTTTGCAATTTTCCAGCAGACAGACAGGCCTGCATTCCCCCGTGTTAATAGGATGCAAAGCTCACCAACTCAGATCTTATTAGCAAATCTCCATTAGATACCACGGCCCTTCTGGGCCGCATGATAGGTGAGCTTTCCACCACGGGTGACAGCTGGAGCAGGTCTTAATCCAATATGATTTTGCAATCCCCACTGCAGAGACAAACCCGAGCAGGAGGCTGAGCCAAGAGTGGATAAGGCTGAGCTGGGCATCCTATTATGGGGGGGACATGGGGTAACGGGTAGCCAGAACAGAGAGCCTGGTATGGGTGGGCTGTCTCTCCTCCCAAAAAGAGACACTTTAATAATCCCTTCTTTCAATCACTTGGACTTTAATTTATTCAACAATATTATCACGGAGCACTTCCCTTGTGCCTGGCCCTGGGTTGGGTGGTGGCATGTGGGTGTGACCGTGACCTGCTCTCTCCCACCAGAGGCTCTCTGGGTAGTTGGGAGGTAGCTGTGTTCATGCACAATTGCCCCATAGCAGGTGCTAAGAAGAGGGAGGCTCAAGGTGCTTTGGCCTCCGTAGTGGCGGCAGGGCTTAGCAACCCCTGGGAGCAGGTGAACAGCATCTAGGAAATGTGGGTGGAAAACGTGGAGGCTGAGAGTCGTTTGCAGCTCCGCCCTGCACTTGAAGGCACTTGCTGGCTCCATGACCTTGGCCAAGTCACTTCACTTCTCTGTGCCGCAGCCCACCTGGAAACTAGGAGTAACAGTAGCACCTTCCTCCTTGCTTGACACATAGGAAGAAATATGTAAGTACAGCTATTACTAATATTATTTATTTGGGGAGCCCCAGGGTCACTCCCAGTTTTAGCTTACTTTACCTGAGCCTCGGTTTCTGTATTGTGGGGAACGCACCTGATGCGTAGGAGGCCCCCGTGAGCTCTGTGGCTGCTTGTTGTGAAGTTGGGGCATTCAGCAGGCACTCAGGGAGGGGTGCTGTGAGGCTCCAGTCCTAACCTCATCAGCCACAGGAGCAACCTGGGTGTGGATCGGGAAAACCCAGGTCCTGGATGAAAGGTGCTTGGAATCTGTGAAATCACAGAGTTAGAAGTAGATGGCGTGGAGGGAGTCCTATGTGCTCTGAAACAGTTTTGGGCCCCAGTGGACCATTTGGCCCTTGAAGGCTCTAGAAATTACCCTAAGAGTCTGGACCCTGGAAGAGCTTTGCTCTCCTGGGGCCTAAGGCTCTTGGGCTGGCCAAAGAGATGGTAGAGTGCCCCCTCTTTCCTTCCCCCCACCCACCAATTTGGGAGCTGTGACTCCTAATTCCCAGACCCACTTTGGCAGAATGCCTGGACTCCCCTCCTAATGGAAGGGGAATTTCTGGCTGATGGATGGCCCAGCTCACCGGCCTGCCTCTGTGGTCCAAACTGATCTGGAGCCGGTCTGTGCTTATCCTGGAGCCCCACGTCTGCCCCTGCCCCCCCCCTCAGCTGCAGCAGCTGGAGGGATGTTGCCAGTCTTCTCTGAGTGCCTGGAAGTAAGGGATGGGGGCTAATAACGCACCTGTGGGAAGTGAGAAGTTCCCTAACCTCCCTTAGTTGGTTTCAAGGCTGAGGATTTTTCTGACCCACAAATCCGGCTATGTTCTTCTCAAAGGCAGCTGAAGCCTGGATGCTTTGTAGTCAATGGGCCGAGGAAGGGCAGTTTCCCCTGGAGCTGAGGCTTACCAGGGAGAGGGCACAGCTGGGGAGATGGGAGTAGCAGACGCTGGGTGGGCAGGGTGACTTGGTTGTTGGGGACATGGGCTTTTTGAGTCACAGACACCTGGGTTGGAGCTCAGAGCCAGCTGCTGGATAGCTGTGTGACCTTGAGCATGCCCCTTCACCTCTCTGAGCCACCCATGGGGTGGTTATGGGGACTAAGCGAGCCGGTGTCTGGAAAATGCTCAGTAATGAGCCTGTCCTATAATAGGCCCCTCAATGAAGGAGCACTGTAATTATCGTTTCTGTTATTTTGGGACTAGCCTCGTGGGGTCCTCAGCTGGTGGACAGCTGAGCCGTTCCATCTTTGGGAGAGTAAGTGGAGCACGGCTCTGCCCTTTGACCTCCGGCTGGACAGCTCCAAAGGATGTTAGGGAGGAGACTTTGAGGCAGGACTGAGCCGGCAGAGAAGGAGAAACACAGAGCTGCATCGGATGGGCGGCTCCCAGCAGGCTCTGGCGCAGGGACATGGGGACGGTCGCGGGCTTGCGGGTCATGCCGTCCGGCCACGCAGAACTGAAGCCTCCACAAGGTCACAGTTGGCAGGAGGCTGGGGCAGTGTGTGAGCCAACCTCAGCAAATTTTTATTTATTTTATTTATTTTTTATTTTTTTTAAAAGATTTTTATTTATTTATTTATTCGACAGAGATAGAGACAGCCAGCGAGAGAGGGAACACAAGCAGGGGGAGTGGGAGAGGAAGAAGCAGGCTCACAGTGGAGGAGCCTGACGTGGGGCTCGATCCCATAACGCTGGGATCATGCCCTGAGCCGAAGGCAGATGCTTAACCGCTGTGCCACCCAGGCGCCCCAGCAAATTTTTTTTTAACCATTTTATGAGTCTTTTATTGCTGGGGTAACAAATTATTGCAAGCTCTGTGTTTTGTACCAGTGCGGATTTATTTTCTCGTGCGTTTGGAGGCCAGAGGTCCCAGATCAGAATCACTGGCAGACATCAGGGTGTCAGTGGGGCTGCGCTCCTTCTGGACACTCCAGTGAAGAATCCGGTCCTTGCCTCTTCCAGCTTCCACAAGGGCTGCCGGCCGCCCTCGGCTTGTGGCTGCACCTCTCCGGTCTCTGCCTCTGTGACACCTGGCCTCCTCCTCTTCCGTCTGTCACATCTCCCTCGGCCTCCATCTTATAAGGATACATGGGATTGCGTTGACAGCCCACCTGGATAATCTAGGGTCAGCTCCCCATGTCACAATACTTAATCATATTTACAAAGTCCTTTTTCAATTTTTTTTCCATATAGGGTAATAATATTCACAGATTCCAGGGACTAGGGCATAGATATCTTGGTGGGGGGGGAACCATTATTTAGCCTACCATATAATTAAAAAAATTTTTTTGGAGATGCGTTTAGTCTTCCAGAACAGTTGTAAAAGCAGCACAAAGAGTTCCCATATGCCCTTCACCCAGTTCCGCTGATCAGTATCTCACACAGCCATAGAACTCTTATCACAATGAAGAGGCTTATCTCTTACGATAGTATTCCCTAATTTCTGAACTTATTTGGATTTGATGGGTTTTTCCACTAATACACTTTTCCCGGGTCACACTGCATTACTGCATTTAGTTGTCATGCGTCCCTAGTCTCCGATCTGTGACATTTCCTGTCTTTCATTGTCCCTTACGACCTTGACACTGGTCAGCTGTTTTGTGAATATTCTTCAGTGTGTGTTTGTCTCCTGTTTTCTCGTGGTTATACGGAGGCTGTGCCTTGCTGGGAGGGACGTCACAGAAGGATATGCTTCCCCAGTGACCACATCGGGCATCGGGGGGGGAGGGGACATGATGTTGGTGTGTGGGGGTGATTTACAACCAGGGAGGCAGTGGTAACCAGGTACGTTCATCGCTCGGTTAAAGTGTCTGCTATGGTTCTCCATGCTAAACTTACTATTTTTCTCTTTATAATTACTCATTATATGAGATTATGCCCATATCCTGTTTCTGCTTAAACTTTAGCCTGCTAATTTTAGCATCCGTGGATGGGTCTTGTCTTTGGCCATGATTACTGCACTGTTCCATTTCCCTCATTCCTTCTACATGGATTACTCAGAATTCTTCTGTGAGGCAGAATTGTATCTTTCCCTCTATTTATTTTTATCTGTATGGACTCATGGGTAGGTACTTTATTCTTTGGGTTAAAATCTGATACTATTGTGGTTTATCATTTTGCTCAATTTGTTCCAACTTGGGTCATTGGGATCCCTTTCAAGTGGACTCCTATGCCTTTTAGATAAGCCCCCATCCTGTTTTCTTCCTTCCTTTCCTTCTTTCTGAGGGTAGGTCCCCCCCTGACTCCGAGGATATAACATGTGGCCTCATATGGGCTTAGAAGTTAATCCCAATCTTTCTGAAGACGGCCTGAGGGTTTCTGGTAGAAAGGGCTACATTTTTACTTTAGAATTTCCAGCACAGGAGACATACTCAAACTTGTAAATTTTCTTCATTCCCTTTCCTCTTCAGTGCCTTCCCCCAGTCCTGGGCACCAAAGTTCTGGCCTTCTCTCCCAGAGCTACGTCCCGGGAGGCAGGGGAATGTCTTGTTAGGAATGCAGGCTCTGGAATCACAGCTGGGTTCAACTCCTGCTTCCACTGTTTCTTCGCTCTGTGACGCTGGGCAGCTGACCTATCCTCTCTGTGCCCCTATAGAATGGGGATGATGAACTCGACCTCAGAGGGCTCATGTGAGGATTTCAGAGATAATAGGTGCTGGAGAGCCACGGGTGGGACTCTGCACCTCCACGATTGGTTGGAGAAGAAAAACCAGACAAAGTCGGGGGCGGGGGGGGGCAGGGGGGNGGGGGGGGGGGGGCAGGTGGGATCTAAGCTGGCTGGCCCTTTTCCGGGGATGCCCCAACTTGATGTATTCATTTTAAATAGAGGAAATTTTTCTAAATCCATAACAATAGGTGATTTAAAATTAATTTGTGAGCCTTTGCATATAAACATTTTTACAGATAAGAATAAAAAAGATCCTTCATGAGGCCCTATGTCTTCATTTTTCTGTTTGCAAGTCAGGTTCCCATGTTTTTCATGTCATACCCAGTATGCTCTGGTTGCTGGGATTCAGAGACCCCCATTGGCTTTGCTGAGCACCCCTCCCCCTTCCCTCTCTGCCTTCTGGGCCCAGGGAAGGCACGCAGAGAGGGACAGACCAGAATAGCTTCCTTCCTGATTGGAAGAAAAAGCCTGATGTATTAAGGACCACACTTAACATGCCTCAATTTTAATCCCTGCTTTAAATCTGGCACAATTGTTTTTACAATAAAGCCTGATTTTTTCCACAATAGGGTGCTGAGGGTATGTGCTTTCCATTCAAACACAAAGAAAGACCACTTTACTTTCTAAAAAAAAAAAAAGAAAGAAAGAAAGAAAAGAAAAGAAATAAGAATCAGCTTTCGTTGTACTAGAAATTCACAGATTCAAACCAGATGCTGTCCAATAACCACCTCCTCTCCCTGCCCCATGTCCCCCTCAGCCTCATCCTACTCCCCAGGCATTCCCGAGCGCCCACTGTATCCCAGGCAGGAGATCAGGGATGAGCCAGGCACGTGGCTGTCCCCCAGGAGGGGAAAGGGACCTTCTCAGTGAGCTGCAGGCTGACAGTGAGTAAGCTAGAACCAGATGCTGTAAACCAGATCCTTGGAATCAGCGTTTCCCAAAGTGTGGGTTCCCTGGAAGCCTTCACGCACTCATAGACCTGGCATCGAGTCTCCCTGAATCGTGAATGAGAAGATGACTCTCTTTTGACATCATTTTCAAGGCTGATCCTGGCAGGAGAAAGTCTGGTGGGGGCTGATGTGTCATTCATGACACCCTAGCCCTATCCATCTCCCGTTTTAACAAAGAGAGTGGGGCTCATGGACTTCCCAGGCCATGGCAGCCTTAAGGCCATTGCCTTGCTGTCACTGTATTTGTAGCTCTATTGTTCTATTTGTGGACGAAGATTCTGGATTTCCCATGCAGGAGAGAGAAAAGGCTCTTTTTAGATCTGCATTTAAAAAAGCGAGTCAATGTAAAGAGACGTAATAAGTAAATAATGACGTGGGTGGTATGCAGACACAACCCAGTTTGGAAGGTGGTGGTGCTCCCACGCCTGAAGAGTAGGAGGAATGATGCAGGTTAACATGCTCTTTGTGTCTGTTTCCCAGATGCCATTCCTGACCTCAAGTCCGGAAGTCCCAGGGGGCATGGGAGGGGCATTTGTCCATCATTGGTCCAAAGTGCTATGAGACATGAGCGTACTTCGAGGTCAGCATGGCAATGGCAACAGGGACCAGACAGCGTTCTCAAAGGGAAGGTGCTCACCTCCATCACCTCCATGGGGAGAATTTCTTCCAGCCTGTCCTTGGAAGCCCTGGGTTTGTCTTTCTTAAGGAAAATGGTCTTCCCGGTCTGTCTGTGGCCCTAAATTCGTGTGTGTGGTTTAGGGCTCAAGGGATTCCCATGCTAGTTGGAGAGAAAGTGGAGAAACTCCTTAATCTCACCAAGGGTGGCATAAAATAGAGGCTAGATCAAAGCACATGTGATGCATCCAGAAGGAAACATGATGAATTCTGACAGGTAAGGGGGGAAGGCTACCTGGATGACGTGGCATTTCAATAGCACCTTGAAAGGTGAGATGGGCACAGTGTGTGGCTTACAGCATTCTTTCAGGATGTCCAGAGATCTCTCCTGGGGAAAAACCTAGAATTTCGATTTGATTCCTGACTCTCCCTTAGTCTAGCTACATGACCTTGGATAAGTCACTCCACCTTTGTTTCCTTGTCTGTAAAATGGGCAGTGAGGTGGGAAGCGGTCTGTCTTGCTGCCTTTTGCAGACTTGAGGGGCAGAATCTCCCCATGGTCTAATTGGTGAGAGTCCTTCCACTTTTCCTGTAGCAAGTGAGAAGCTTTTCAGGAGATCAGTTCCAAGTTGCAGTGTAAGGAGCCACGGAGCTTAAGGCCCTGTCTTGGGTGGCTTCCCTAGCACTGGAGCCTGAGATGGAGATTCTTACGCATGTGTTTTACTGAAGGAGGGCTCTGAGGAGAAGCCTGTAAGGAAGGGAGAGAAGCAGGATAGGCCAGAAGAGGCCAGGCAGATTTGTGGTTTCGGGAGAAGTTGCAGTCTGATCCCACTGGATGCTCTGGAGTGGGAATTGTGTCACTGAGTCTGTCCTAGTGGCAAGAGGGCTTCCCTGTTATAACCCCACATCAGTTGGTCATTGGCTGTGAGCTGCCCCGGGGTGGAGGGAGGCAGCTCCCATAGCCTAGGACAATCCTTCAGAGAAGGGTACAGGTATGAACATCCAACACCTGGGGTGGGGGGCGGGGTACGGATAGCATATACTGCAGATCCCTCTGCTTTTGGGAAATAGCAATTTTCTCCCACTGTTGTGGCTTCCAATCAGGGTTGGTCTATTGAAGGAATAGACCCGAGGGAGGGCTTGGGGCCTTTCCCTCTGGGGGGACAAATGGGGTGACATCCTGCCACATGGTGGGCTGTGAGCAGAGAGTGGAAGGTGGGCATTGGCACAACCAGGCAAGCGTGTGGCTGGCAGGAGCTGATGGGCCCAAGTTTTCAGTAGCCCATAAACCAGACAAATGAATATTTGATAGAAGTATAATTCCAGAGAACGAGGGCCCCTGTTGGCCCAATGGTGAAATACAGTGGCTGTCTGACCTCTTGCAGGAATAAATCTGCCCAGTGGTGCTTTGCAGCCTTGAGACAAGGAAGCCCCTCTGATGCGGCTTTTTCTGGAAGAGCTTAAACACTTAGCATGAAAATATTTACTGCCTGGTGGGACAATGGGATTTCAAGGTCATCCTGGCCTCGACTCCTCACCCTGCCCTGGGCGTGTCTCTGTGCTGTCCTGATACCCTGGGGCCGCTGCCCCTCCTGGGTCAGAGTGAGCAGAAGCCAGTCCTGAAAAGGAGGGGGGAGGAGGCACCCGCCCCGCCTCCCAGGCTTTGTTTTTTTTTTTTTTTTTTTTGNGCAGGCTCATAGCGGAGGAGCCTGATGTGGGGCTCGATCCCAGAACGCCGGGATCACGCCCTGAGCCGAAGGCAGACGCTTAACCGCTGAGCCACCCAGGCGCCCCCCCAGGCTTTGTTGAAAGAAAGGGGCCTCCAGCATGGGAGGGATTGGGCAGACCTGGGTAAGAATCATGGCATCATCTAGCTGTGTGCCTTGGCTAGGTTGCTCACCTTCTTTGGACTCAGCTTCTTCCACCGCAGAATGGGGCTCATAATAGTGCTTATGGGGCTGTGGGATGATTAAGTGGGCCGGTGCACCGGAAGGGCTTTGCAGGGTCTCTGGCACAGAGCTAGTGCTCAGTGAGGCCAGCTCTCTTAACAGCATAACGATCATCTGCCTCTAGGCCTTCAAGCAAACCGTGTGAGCTTTCAGAGCCTCAGTTTCCTCATCTGTAAACTAGGTCTAAGCATACCCACCTCATAGATGTCAGGATTGTAGAGGTCGAACACAAAGCTCTTGGGCTATGTAAGGGCTCAATAAATAATAATGGTGGTGATGATGATGAAGAAAAGACAGATCTTCACAAAATGGGGTTAAGCCCCAACCTGTGTAAGGCCTGGGTTAACCTCCCTCCCGCTTCCTGGACCACCTTGGTGCCTAGCAGCCATGGACAACAGGAGAAGGGGCTGCAGCAAGCTATCCTGCCTTATGTCTACCCGCCCTCCAAGTGAAGATTTCTGCTGAGACATGAGACTGGGCCCTCGGTTCTGGTTTATAAGTGCTGGGATGGCAGAGGGGTAGGGATGGGGTGAGGTGTCTTCCTTCATACCTACCACCTGCCCTGCCATTGGCTCCTGCTACAGTCCTTGCCTGGAATACTCTCTCTCCAGTCTTCTTCTGTCTTACTCCTCATTATCTCTGATATCATACTCTCGTCCCCATGGTCTCCTCCTGTGTACTCCCCTAGGAACCAGGGCATTCTCTAGGATCACCTATCACACTGTATTAATCAGCACTTATGTGCCCAGCACCAGGCTAAGTGTGACTCATGCTAAGTACCCCCTCCCGTCCATGAGGGTGGGGCCATGTCTGCCTCTGATTCCCTACTTAGCACATGGAAGATTCTCAGTAATTATCTACTGCATGAAGGAATGAACAGACCTGGCACTGAGGTGTTTGGTCAGCAGTGGAGAGTGATATCACCCTGGCCCATCAACTCCTTCAGGCTAGGAAACCGTGAGTGAAGAAGGGAAAGTGACTGTGTTCTTTGTTCCCCAGGGTCACTGAGACCTGAGTCCCATCTAAAGGGTATAGCTATTTGCTGCTCTCCTGTCCTAAACCATCCCCAGTGTCACGTAGTTCTCCCTACTTTACCGAGTGCTTCCCCATCTCACCTGAGCCTCCCATGACACCAGGAGATGGGAAGGACAGTGGTATCATTCTAGCTTTATAGATGAGACTCAGAGATGTTAAGGGTCTGGCGTAGGGTGACACAGCTTCTGGTGGCAGAGCTGGCAGCCAGGACTCCTGACTCTTTGCTGAGGGTTCCTTCTCCTCCATTCCACTTTGCCACCTCCTGGGCCACAAAATCATGAAATCCCAGAGTGTCAGGGTTGGCTGGAGTCTTAGAGGCTGTGTCACACAGATGGGAAAACTGAGGCCCAGAAAGGGGGGGTAGCTACCCAATTCTCCATGACTAGCAAGTAGTGAGCATGGGCTGGAACCCAGATACCTTGGCTTGAAGCCAGGGCCTGGAGGGGGTGGGTTCCTAGTTAGCAATTAGCCCTCTGGTGTGGCCAATTTGGGACCCAGCACAAGAAGGTTCATTGTTTTAGCCTGGAGGTTATTTTCACAGACAACTGTTATGATATGTTCTTGGCCTAAACACTTTCCAAAAAATCTTGGCCAGCTGAGCAGACGGGCATATGTCATGGCTATAATGAGGAGGCTGTGGGACTCACTCATCAGGCATCCCACTTAGAAATGGCTTAGAACACCCAGGCAGAAAAAAACAAATGTGCTGGCGGGGGGAGGGGGGCAGCGCTCTCAAGCAAAGGAACAGGGAACCCAAAACGTGGGCTGAAACAGACACCATTTCAGCACTCGGGACAGTTCCAGAGAGGGCAGTTACTCATGCCCCGGGGCCGGGATCTGCAGAATTTTAGGATCACAAGTCCGGTCACCAGTGGGGTGGGCAGTGGTTTTTTTAATGGAGAGTCACTGATTTTCTGAGGAGGGAAAAAAAAAAAAAAGAATCCAAGCATTCACAGAAGCATGATGTGACTTAATTTTGTAGAATTTTGTGGCCATTTGTTTTTAGAAACCAAAAAACTTTTAAGATTAAGAAGCATAATAACACTTGAAGAGACGAAGTGGTTTTTGAAATATGCTTGAACAATGATCATTCACACTCCCTCCTCTCCACATGATAGCCAGTAAGGGGAAAGGAAAGGGGAAGATGGAAGGAAGCAGGATGAGAATCAAAGAGGAAAACTAACAGATCCACAGAGAAGGAGAGGAAGAAGCACACGGCAAGGAAGTGGGATGAGAGCCCAGGGAGGGATGGAGGGAGCTTCTGTAGGTCCTAGAGTCCCGCTACATTTCTCTTCCTCTTCCTGACATTGGAGGGACCCCAGGCTGCTTGGTAGGACTCCTTCTTAAATGTATTTCTTAAATGTTCCTAGATTAACCACTTTTCGAAGTTCTCCAGCTTCTCATTATGCTCAAAGCTTCAGCAACTCTACTCTGATTAGAAGCCTTGTAACAGTCTGTGACAATGATGGTTTCCCCGGTGCCACCGTCAGCAAGGATCTCAGTGAGTGCCACAAAGACTCAGGACATGAGGTAGATTTAGCCAGAGTCTGTGATCCTTCACTTCCGATGATGAGAAGCTGACCCACAGGGGACCTGATGTCTGAGGGCCACTGTTGAAGAGGCGGGAGAACCCTCCCTGTGGGCCATTCAGCCGTTCAGCAGAGGGACAAACAGGCCAAACGTCTCCATGGCCCTAGCTCTATGCTGTTGTTCTTCCCAGCCATCCCCGTGCGTCAATCTTATGCATTAAATGACATTTGATAGTCTCCGTTTAAGAGGGTGGGAAGGTATGAAACAACCTGTAGAAACAGTGCCGTTGAAATAATTCAAATAAAAAGGATTAAAGGTATATATTTCTGTTGTGTGGAGAATCCACTCACATGAAATACCTCAGTGCCCACTTACGTCAGACAATAAGGGATATACTCTTAGCCAGAAGGACTCATCCTATTATAATGAATTCTAATGAATTAATCTGAGCGGTAAAATACAATAATGATGCAACATGGTATGAAAGGGAATTAATATTCTGAGTTTCTCTCACATGCCAGGCCCAGCGCCAGGGGCTTTACATGCTGTGATAGATTGGACTACCATTCATCAACTATTCACTGCCCTCTCCTTTGAGGCAGTGCCATTCCCTCACTCCCTTCTGTTGGCCTTGGTCTTGTGCTTTGGTTTGGCCAGTAGTTGCTGGGCGGTCGTGACTGTGGTTCTCTTCCGAGCCAAGGCTGTAAGACGCGTCGTGCGTTCTACTCGTCCCCTGGCACAGCAGTGGGCCCATCAGGAGGACAGCAGGCCCTGTCAGCTGGGCCTCAGCGTGAACACACATAGAGCAGACCTGGGTCCAAGCCACGTTCTGAAACAGGGCCACCCAGCGGAACCCCGCCTGGGTCACTGAACCCTGGTCGCTGTGCAGACCCATGAGTCGAGGCATAAATGCTTGCGGGCAACTACTGAATTTGGGGGTCAGCTGGCATTGAGCGTCATTCCGTCTGCACTAATACAGTGTTCGTTGTCTTATTTAGTCTTTGCACCAACTCTATGACCGTAGGGACCACGATTTTTCCTACTATATAAGAAACCAAGGCCCAAAGACAGGAAACACCTCCCTTAAGGCCTGAGCGAGAGTTACCCAGTGATGGGCCCACATTTAACTCATCCTTATTTGATAAGGTAAGGAGAGAGCTGCTTGCCCTTCCCCGCTCGCCCCTGTGTGGCTTTCCCACTCACCCTTCCTCCAGCCGGCTCAGAGCCGCAGGCTGGGTGTGGGGTGCTGGGCAAGCTGGGGTGGAGAACTTCTGAAGCTCCTTTCAACGAGCCAGTGGGGGTCCCCCCACCCCATGGCTACTGGAAAAGGTCACACTTGGCGATTCAGCCCACAGAACAATGACATTTCAAGGATCAAAGAAAAGGTTAAAATATTCCTATAAATCTATTCTTGGGACTTTTTAGTATTTCCAATGTAAAGGGAAAATGTCATCTCTTTTTCCCCCAAGAGTGGTGGAGGGCGGATTGCTGGTAATGGGTCTGCTCTCATTTTTCTGGCCGTGATGAGCAGGGAGGAAGGGAGGATTCCCTCCACATCCCTCCACATGCAAATGAGGGTCCTGTTAACCCCAAACCTCATTTGTTTATGGAACTTGAATCCCAAATGGCCCCCAGAGGAGCTTCTCCAAGGGGAAAGATGGACAGCGCCAGATTCCAGCACAGAGGAATCTCTACAGAGAGGAGACCTCTCTACAGAGAGGAGACCTCCAGGCTCTCAGGGCTGGAACACGGGTGAGGCTGAGGCCAGGGCCCAGTGAGGAGGTGGGAAGGAGGGTAGATGACCTGGCAGATGCCCTCCCAGGGCTTCCAGTCCTTCTGTCCAGCTGCTTGTGCATCGTGTAGATGTGACTTGGGCTCCTCAAACCCAGCGGAGCCCAGATTGACCCACGATGTTTTCCCCCTTGGATCTTGGCGGGTGGCCGCACCTTCCTTCACTCATTCATTCAGTGAATGTGTGTGGAGTGCCCTCTGAGTGCCAAGCACTGTACCGGGCACTAGGATAACAAGGGAGGGATCGCCTGCCCTTGGACAGTTTGTAGATTATTTGGGGAGACAAAGCAAGAAAGGGACAAGGTTTCTGCCCCCTCCCCCCATCACCCGGGGGAAGGACTAACACATCTGTGAATTGGATACTGATGAAACCCACAGAAGGGAGTGACTGATTCTGTGGGGTAGTCAAGGAAGGCTTCCTGGAGGAGTCGGTATTAAACTGAGGCCAGTCCAAAGGAGCACTCCAGGCAGAGGGAGTGCACACAAAGGCCTGGAGTCCAAGAAGCCACACTTGTTGGGGACGTGGGAAATGCTGTGTCCAGCAGGGCAGCTGGGGTCTTCCCCATGGCTTCTAACGCCACCTTCCGTCAGGGGCCGGTGTTGCCGGCACAGTGGGCTGCACCCTGTACAGTCTTCGAGAAGACTCTGTTATTCCTAGTCCTCAAGCCATTGCTTGCCTCCCACATCCCATCAGTCACCAAGCCTCGTTCTCATCTGCCTTTCACACACCTCTCCTCGAGGCCCCTCTTCCTCCCTGACCCCAGCCACCCCCATTCCCAGGCCTCAGCATCTCTGTGGGATTGTGCCACAGCCTCTGAGTGTTGACGGCCTCTGCGGGGAAGGCCCCCTCCCACCCCTAGCCTGCCCAAACAGACCTTTGGACACATCGGCCTCGGCATTGGACTTCCTTGTCGAGGCCCCTTTGATGGCTCCCTGATGACGCTCGGGGATGAGGTTCTAGATTCCGAGCCCTCCGTCCAAAGCCCTTCGAGGCCAGAATGCCCCCCTCTCCAGCCTCACTGGGGGCCTGTGTACCTCATGCCCATTGCAGCCTCTCTGAACCACCAGCTACAGGAATTCCTCATTCCCCTCCTGCCTTTGTGCCTGCTGTTCCCTCCACCTGAAATTCTATTCCCTGGTGCTTATCTGCTGAATGGCTCCCACTTGGCTTTTGAGACTCGGATGAACAAATAATAGAATAGTAATGAAAACAATGTGGACTACCATTTACTGACCACATCTTCCGGTCTGTCTCTATCTCATTACATTGCTTTAGTTTTATGGTCTCTGCAATAGTATATTTTATGTATGGCTTTACTGTCTCTTGTCCGTCCTTCCCATCTGAGTGAGGTCTCCATGAGGGCAGGACTCGATTCTCCTGTGTCCTCAATATCTGGAGTCCTGGCTGGCACTGAGTAGGAGAGCAAAATGGTTTGTGGAATAAATTAAGAAATGACCCATTAGTAACAACCCTATGGGATGTTGGCCATTCTTGTCCCCATTTTAAAGATTGGGAAACTGAGTCTTAGGCAACAAGGGCTTTGGCAGCTACCTCAGTGATCTGTTTCCAGGTCCCTTCCTGGGAGCCCCCCCCCCAAGGGCAGGGGTCACATCTAATTCCCATCCAGACCCCTTGGATCCCTAGAAAAGTTCTGGAAGTGTGTGTGGATGGCTCCTGTCAGTGGTGGGAGGCTCAGTGATTAAAAAAAAGGGGGGGTGTCCGGGGTAGCTCTGGGGGAGGCAACTCAGTTGCTTGAAACTTGGCTTCCCAGAGCCTGTTTCCAGGCTGGGAATTAAGTACAGTGATGGTTCCCACTCATTCCTAATCGGCACGGAATTCTGCGGAGCAGGCTGGCTGTGCTGCTGGCTCGGCTTAGCGGGGCCCCAGGCGGCAGCTAGCATCAATAAAAGAGCTCACGTTGGGGTGGTGGGAGGTCAGCCTCATGGACGCAGCATGGGGTTGTAGAGGGAGCACTGGGCTCAGAGTCCTTAGTCCTTAATCTGGGGCAGTGACAGGAACCCAGGTTTGGGGTTAGAAACAGCCCAGCTGTGCAGCCATTCATCTTTCTGAGCCTCAGTTGCCTCATCTCTTAAATGGGAACGGTGCCCACCCCTACCTCCTGGGGCTGTTGGAGGGCCAAGACTGTTGCTAGTTTGTGGGCCCCATGCCTGTACCCTGTGCTGCAATGTGGGGGAGGGGACGCAGCTGGCGGGGATTAGGGGGAGCCCTGCAGACCTGGAGGGGAAGGTGGACAGTGTCGCCTGCCTTCCTGGGTTTTATCTCGCCCGCCCTGGGAGCCTCCAAGCTCGAGAACACCTTTTTTTGCCCAGACCTTGGAGCCCCGGTGCCTCTACCTAGAGGGAGGGTCTGAGGGGAAAGCGAATGGATCCCTCTTCCCAATTAAGCCGCTTCGCCAGTCTGCAGAGGAAGCGGGGCACTCGGTGGATGAGTGCTGCTGTCAGAGCTGTGGACCCGAGTGCGATCCCTCCGCCCCATTGTGCCGTCACCCACCGCTCTGAGACTCAGCTTCCCCATATGTAAAATGAAGGGCCCGGACGGGATGATCGCCTTGGGACCAACCAACTCTGATTGCAGTTAATTCTTTATTTCTGTCCATATTAAACTTCCATTTCCTGTAAGTGGGCCTCTGGGAGGGGCAGAGATTGAACAAAGGAAAGCTCGAGGTGTGTTGGACTGATGGCAGCTTTCAGGGACATCTGTTCCGTTTTATGGAAGAACGGGGCATTCTTAACCTAGGGGTTAATAGTGAGACTTTATGCGGTGGGCAAAGTGAAGAATTTCAGGGGGCAGAGGGAAACAGAGGGACATGGAGGGAGGGGAAGCGGGGCTATGCAGGCTGGGCCAGTGAGAGCCACGGGTGGAGAACAAGGACAGTGACAGAAGGTGATGGAGTTGAGCATGGTCCCTGCAGAAGGTGCTGGAAAGTGCACAAAGTACCACTGTCCAGGCGAAATGCTGGGATCGTAGCCCAGGAGAGTGGGGTTGGCTGGAAGGTGTGGTCTCTGATCAGTCTTGGGGGCTGCTTTGCTATTAAAGAGTCAGGGCCTGGGATTTAGAGTCTCACTGCTCCCAGCTCTGTCACTGACTGCTGTGTGACTTTGGAGAAGATACTTAACCTCTCTGAGCCTCTGTGTCCTTGGGGAATAATGGGGATAACCAACCCCTCTCACAGGGTTGCCATGTGATATCAATGAAGTAACCCATGTGAAACACTCGGTACTGGCCCTAACCATTGTGAGCCCCCATTGAGTGGTGGCGGTGGTTGTCCTTGTAATTCTCAGGGAGGCACTATCTTATCGTGGAGGCTGTTTCTGGGATCTGCAGGGACAGCGGCTATAGCCCTTGTGTGTTAAAGGCCCCTCGGGGCCTGGCGCCCTAGAGCAGGGAGAAGCCTCGGGAGCTAGAGACTGTCCAGGAGCCCCACGGGCTCCAATGTGGGGAGAGCTGTCCCGCCTGCCTGGTCGGATGTTATCGTGCAGCAGAGCGGGGAAAGTAGAGGTTCTGCAGCCACCCTGGCTTCCCAGTCCTGCCACCTACCTGCTGTGTGACCTTAGGACAATCACCTCCCCTCTCTGAGTCCCGAGTGGGTCATGTTTAAAAGGGGCCGGTGATAATAAGGGCAGCCACCTCACGGCGTTAACAAAGAGGAAGCGACTGAATGTACATGAAACATCGAGACCTGTGCAAACAGGGCAACCACTTGGTACGTGTGGCCCCTGAGCACTTGAAACGGGGCTGATCCGAATTGAGAGGTGCTATAAGAGGAAAATAACCACTGGATATAGAAGGCTTAGTACCGGAAGTATAGGGAAGTACCTAACCATGTTTCTATTGATTATGTGCTGAAATGCTAATATTGTGGCTATATTGGGTTTTGCTGAATATATTAAAAAATAATTTCAGGGGTGCCTGGGTGGCTCAGTTGGTTAAGCACCTGACTCGTGATTTTGGCTCAGGTCATGATCTCATGGGTCATGGGAGTAAGCCCTCAGCCGGGTGTCTGCTCTGGATTCCGTCTCTCCCTCTGTCCCTGCCCCCCACTTGCTCTCTCTCTC
The DNA here is from genome assembly GCF_002007445.2 of Ailuropoda melanoleuca. Classification (NCBI taxonomy): domain Eukaryota; kingdom Metazoa; phylum Chordata; class Mammalia; order Carnivora; family Ursidae; genus Ailuropoda; species Ailuropoda melanoleuca. The sequence continues at coordinate 73,959,363 of NC_048233.1, read as the reverse complement.
TTTCTCTTTAAAATAAATTAAAAAATAATTTTGCTCTTTCTTTTCACTGTCTTGAATGTGGCTTCTAGAAAACCGAAGCTTACACATATGCCTGTGTATATTTCTATCGGTCGGTGTCGATCTAAAACGATGCTAGACACTTAGTAGGCGTGATGGCAGCATCTGCTATTTTTAGTATTAGCTGTTGGGTTTGAGTACTGGATTTACAGCTTCCTACAGGGTTATTTAACTTCTCCAAACCTCAGTTTTCCTCTCCGTAAAATGGGACTAAGGGATTTAAATGAAATCACGCCTGTAAAGTGCTCAGCAGTGTTCCTGGCACAGAGGAAGCACTCAATCAATGTTAGCCATTATGTGGTTGGTCTGTGGGACCAGAAGTGAAGGTTTTCACTCTCCTAGATGGGAGAAGGGCTCATCCGTTACCCCTCAGGCAGTGTGGATGGGGCCGAGCCAATGGAGCTTGCTTTCCCCACAAATGGGACCTGAGTTCTGAGTAAACTCTGCCTTGAGCCAGAGGTTGAGCTGTTCGGCCGATTATATTAAGGGAAGGGTCAATAACACATTAATGGGATCAGTGGCCCCATTAATCTTTCTCTAATGAACAGCCGTTCAAGCCAACCTGTCTTCCCCAGATCCTGGAAGACATTTTGTATTGGCAGGAAACTCGCCGGGTAGAAAGAACCTCAAATCCTATAAAAGTGATTTAGTGGCTTTGCTGGGGAAAGGCGTGCTGCGGATGCAGGACAGGGGAGAGCGGAAACAGCAAAGTCATAGCAAACCTCTCCCTGTCGGGCTCCAGATGGAAATCCTAGAGCCGGCTGTGGTGGGAGGGAGGGTGGTGGGGGGACTTTGGTGATCCGGGGGGAAGGGGAGGGCTTAGCTCACCATGTCTGCCTTGGACACCCTCCCCTCTGAATCAACCCATTGTTGGGATGGCCTGGAGGATCCAGAGGGATGTGATGGACAGTGGGGGAGCCAAGATGGGCACCAGAAGTCCGGGGTTCTGGTCCTTTTACTGGCAGTTTGAGCTGTATGACCATGGACGGGTCACTTCACTTCATCATCTGTTGGGGCGGGGGGTCTCACTAATGATGTCAGAGCACAGCAGCCTTGCTGGTGGATGAAGTGGCAGGGGACCCAAGAAGGTGCTGAGCTGGGGAGGAGGAGATGGGCAGAGGAGGACTGTATGCAGGTGGTTTGACTTTGGAAACTCTTTCTCCTCTGCCCTGATATCTCACCCTCTGCTTGAGGATGCTGCAGTTTTGCCATTAGCACTCCATTCCTTGGGGGCAAAAGAGTCTTCCTCTGGGCTCCAGGGGTCTGTTGGAAGACACACATGGCCCTGGCAGGCTGCCCGATTCTCCCTGTCCATCAGTCCGTCTACCTGTCCATCCACCACCCACTGAAGGGAAATAGAAATGAATGTAACATGAAGCCCACCTGTCCTCAAGAAACAGCATCTAGAAGGGGAGATCAGATGTGAGCCCATGTGGCCACGAGTCGGGGCAGTAAGTGATCTGTGCCATAAGAAGGTTTGCACAGCGCACTGCGGGGTTTCAGAGGACAGGTGACCACTTCCATATGGGTGGCTTCCTGGAGGAGGTGGCATTTAAATCAGGCCTTGGAAAAAACCTTCGAGATCAGCAAGTCCAGCTCTCTCTTGTACAGATGAGGAGATAGAGACCCAGAGGGAGCATGTAGCTCAGTGTGACTGCACTAACCAGGGTGTACAAGATTTGGAAAATCAGGGACTGGGAAAGGCATTCCCGGTGATGGAACAGCTTCTGTGAAGTCCTGGGGGAAGGAAACCAGTGCATGTGGAAAAGGCACCAAGCAGTTCCTGGTGACTAGAGGGTGGGGGGTGGGGGCGGCACACCAAGGCAGATGCAGTCCCCAAGGCATTAGCCGCCAGGTGGGGTGGGAATGGGGGTTCCAGGCTTATGGAGAGCTGTGCCCACTGTACTGTGGGCTGCTCCTCCTCTCACTAATCCCATAGACCCTGGCAGACTCCCTGGAGGTGGCTCACCCACCTGAGATGCCCAGGTCAGGATGGAGGGAACCTAGCTTGCTTCAGGTCCCTGGGGGCTCCCTGTGGTGGTTTGTGGCCCTGCAAATAGCAGGTGACTATCTGAGTGGGCTTTCTTGCAGCTAAGCCACCCTATCTCCCGAGCCTCAGTTCCGTTCTCGTGAAACAGGACCCCAGCCTGCCTCCCAGGGTTCTCTCGGGCTCCGGGAGCATCTGGCACAGAGTTATAGCCACGAGGGGGGCAGACTGGATGCTCATGGTGTTAACTGTAGCTCACATTAATGCAGCACGTACTGGAGCGCTGGGCATGGTCCCCAGCACTTCCCGTGCGTCTCCTCCTCTCACCTTCAGATGCCTCGATGAGGTGGCCATCATTGGTATCTCTGTTTTGCAAGTGGTGGAAGCTGGAGCACAGAGAAGCGAAGCGACCTGCCTCGAGTCGTACAGCAGGGCCGGGCACCAGCAGCCGAGGCTCGTGCGGCATCCCCGCACGTGCATGCGCAGGCTCCCTGCTCGTACACCGCCGGCTTCCACGCTGCGCGTGGCGCTGAGCAGGTGCAGAGAGGCTCTTGGGCAGCACGGAGCCAGCGTGGCACGCGCTCTCAGAGGTCGAAGTGACCTCTTCATTGTGCTGCTTGGGAGACTATGAGCTACTGGCTTAATGAACAGGTCCTAGAATCTGTTTGGAATGAGTCAAAATCAAGCTTACCCTCGTTCCCCTCTTTTGACCCCATCAAGGTCCTCGATCTTGGCCTGGAACGCCGCCCACGAAGGGGATTATTTCTTAGGTAGCCCTTTCTTGGACTAGCGTGGACTCTCACGAAACTCTTTCTTCTGTGGACTTGGAATCATTCTTTGGTCCCTCCCGCCTCGGAGTTGGTGTTGTCTCCTGAGTCCGCACATCAGAGGGTCCCGTCAGACCTGCAGCTGGCTGCAGACAGTTACCACAGCCCTCGCCCCCGTCCTCTGTTGGCCTCTGACAGAGAACAGCCTCAGGCCCGTTATGTGTCCACTTGCTAGGACTTGCGCCCCTGGCTCCCCTGTCCCGCTCATCTGAAGAGCTCCAGGCTGGGGTGGAGGGGGTCTTCTTGACCTCCCTCTCCTTCCTGGGCCGGTACATCCTGAAGCTAGAAAAACCAGAAGGAGGCAAATGCTCTTTCAGCAGAGTGATAGCCAGGAAAGAGTAGCAGGAGGCTGAAGCCAGGCCACATGGAGGAAATCCCCCACCCCGCAGGGGTCGGACCTGGACACACTGCCAGGTTTATTCCAAACGGAACAGGAGGAGATAAACTCCTCCCCTCTTTCAAAATTCATACTTCTGTTAATGTAACCTAAGAACACATTGGCCTTTTAATAGCTGCACAATCCTGTTGACTCAATTTATACCTAATGTTGGATAAAAACCCTAGGGTGTTTTATGTTCCTTGTTCCTGAGTCATATTTTCTGCCCACTCCATCTCCCCTTCCCATACCCTATTGTATTTGTCTCTTGGGCTGTCCAAACCTGCTATGGAAGACGTGGCCCTGTAGCTCACGTCCCGGGATTTCTCTTGAGTCCAGCTGACAGTCATCCTGCTAGAAGCTCTTGCCACCACTTCTCTCTTCCTCCCGCCCAGAGCAGCGCAGCCCAGCCCAGCCCAGTCCGGCCCAGCCCTATCTATTCTTCCTCAGTGGGCCACCTGGAAGAGAGGACCCAACCTCCTCCTCTTCCCACCATCCTCCATCTGGGCCTGAGCACAAGCTCGACACAGCAGAGGCAGGAGGTGAGACTGGCAACACTGCTATTTTCACTCTGACATTTTCTGTTCCTGAAAAATCTCACTTGAAGCTCATTCTGACGTTTGCCATCTTTTGAAGGGGAAGGGCCGAGCTGCTTTCCACCCTAGGCTGGATTCCTTATGAAATTCCCCCACTTTATCCCCCACTTTCTAAACTCTAGGAGAGGAGAAGTTATGGGAAAAAAAATATAATAAAAACCAGAATTATCCTTAGATTAGACCCATCTGGAAGAGCGGGGCCAGGAGATGGGGAGGCGGAAAGGGGCCCCAGAACGATGGGCAGGCTCCACATGGAGATGAGCCTGGACCCAGGCTGGGTGGGTCCTCTGGGATCTTCTCTTCTCCAGAGTCCTCAGGGTCTGGAGCTTAAAGTGGCAACTTCTCGCACCTCCCGGGCCCAAGCGAGAGAAGAGGCTGCTCTGAGGAGGGGCTGCGCTCAGAGACTGCAGCTTTAGCGGCTTGAATTAGGGCGTTGGCATTTTATGGGAAGGTTAGAATGATTTCTGCTCCTGGAGACATTAGGAGGCCCGACAAATTCTCTCACTGTTTTATAGTTTGGAAATACGATACAGATTTCAGTGCATCTTCCTTTAAGCAACCGCACGGCCGGAGAAGGCAGAAGCTCGTAAAGCAGCGTTGCAGGGAAGCAGCTAGGTCTTCATATATCAACATGGGGCTCTAGGAAGGCGTGGCCTTTCCTGCGAGGAAAAGCCAGACGTCTGGTTCACCTGTTGGGCCACACGGGGAATTGGGAGTGCGTTTCTGAAAAAAATCTTCCAGATTTGGGACCTCAGGGTACATCGGGGAGGGTCCCCTTCCCTTTGAGGCTTTGACTTAGTTCAGCAGCCATTTACTGAGCACCTGCCTCGTGCCAGGCCTGTGGGAGGATTGCGATGAATAGGGCCCCGTCCCTGTCCCCACACAGCTCCCCGCTCACCGTCTGGAGTGGGGATAAGCTAGGAAACGATGAGTGAGGATGTCGGACACCAGCAAAATGCAAAGAAGGTCCCGGGAGCGGGGGGGGGGGGGGGGGANGGGCAGGTTAGAGGAAAGAGGAGGGAGTTCTGACCAGGGAGCATCCGGGACGGTATCCCAGAGAACGTGACATCTGAGCAAGGTCACGAAGGATAGAGAGGTGTCAACGGATCTCCCCTCTGAGGCTGCAAACTTGCTTCACCTTCCACCTTTCTCATCTTAACTCAGTAGTTCTGCCCCTTGAGGTGTTTAAGCCAGAAACCTGAGGGACTCATCACCAACGTGCCACCTGTCACCGAGTCGTGTTGATGCTACCATCAAAATGTATGCCAAATCGGTCCCCTTCTCCCCACTTCTACTGCCACTGCCCTGGCACCGTCCACATTTGCCTGAACACTGCAGTATTTCCTCTAGTAGATATTGGTCATGTGGGGCCGCCTGGCTCCCTCTCACCACATTTTCCACAGAAGACCCTGGTTTTCATCTGGGGGAGGTACCCCTTCCCCTCCAGGGCACATAGTTCCAAAGAAGCTGGCCCCTTCTCTGGATCCATGGGTATGGCATGTGGCAAGTGCAGGCCCATTGCTCTTTCCCATTCTTCTGGCTGTGTTGATCGGATCAGGGTTGGGCACGACTCTTGGTCAAGAGCAAATGTGGGACTGGAGCTAGGTCCGCCAATGTGCCCCCATGTAGTATGATCCCAGGGAAAACAGAGCCAGCAAGAGGAAGGAGAGGCAAGAGATGGGAGGAAAGAAACTGGGTCATGGGTGCATTGTCTGAACCTTGATCAAGCCTTGCCTGAATCCCTCTCCCATCCCTGGGCTGTCAACTACACTTGTTCACAAATTCTGTTTTTACTCGAACCACTTTGGGTTGGGTTTTCTGACATTTGCAGTCAAAAGAATGATGGGGCTTCTTAGAATCTCCCAACACTTTCTCCTGTACCCCCCAAATGTTTTTTAGGCTCTAGACTGTAAAAGCGTTTAGTGACTGCCCACTGCTCTAAGGATAAATCACCAAAGCCTTAAGATGGCCCACGAGACCCAGCATGATCTGGCCCTAGCCCTTCTCAGTCTTGTTCACTATAATCCAGTCATGCTGATTCTACTCATTTTTTCAAATATGCCAGCTCTTTTCCAGTTCAGAGCCTTCCCATACACCGTAACCTCTGCCCCGAACTTCCTCTAACCTAGTTCTCCACCTTATGGCTTCCTACTCCTCCTCCCTATCTCAGCTCAGAGAAGACTGCTCTCTGTACAATAAGTCCGCATTATGCTCTTTCACAGTGCCCCGCTTTCATTCTTCCTAGCACCTAAGCTGATGTGCAGTTAGTACATGCGCGTGAGTGTGTGTATGTGAGTGTTTGTACACTCCGTGAGGCCGGGAGCCACGCCTGTCTTGTTCACCACGCTCTCGCTTATGCCTGGAAGAGTTTCTGGTACATTCCAGAGGCTCAATAAGTATTGTTTGGCTGATGGAGTGAAGAATAGGTAAGGATTAGGTCAGGTTGGACTGCGCTGCCTGAAATTATAAGAGGGACAGAAGTTCTAGACCTGAACAGGCGGTGTGTCGTGAAGGAAGTATAAGAACTCCAGAACAGAGGCTGCATTAGGAAAGGTGGCCCAGGGCCAGGCAACGAGGGCCTTGAGTGTCTAGCTGAGACATTTGGTATTCAGTCTCCAAAGTGTTTTCCAGGGGAACACCAGCCCCAATAGATGCTCTGCTAAAAGAAAAGACCAAGTGGATCAGAGGTTAAATAGAAAATAGATTCTATTTTATTCTAATAGATGGATGAAAAATAGATAGATTTTCTAAGAACCTCTTAGAGGTTCGGGTGGTGATCGGGTTGGGGTTGGGCATAGTACACGTGGTCATTCCAAGTCTCTGACAAGTCCTGCAGTGGCAGAATCTTAGGGTAACTAAGTATTGACCATAAAACCCCTCCCCACCCAAATAGTTACCATTGTAGGATGAATATTTCCATTATTTATGAGATGAGGAGTATCTTACAATTGATAATGCACTTGTAATATAGGGTTTCTTTAAAGTTCCTGAAAGCTGTTTGTTTGTTTGTTTGTTTGTTTGTTTTAATTAATAGGGCTTCTCACAATTGACAGTGTCTTCAAATTGAGGCCATATGGCATACATTGCAGAAGTAATGATCTATGGAAGCCACTTGTGAAGAAGAGAGGGACAGATTGTAACTTGCATTTTGGGGCGGCCGTTCCTGCAAGAATGTGGGTGGATTGGTGGGTTCCGAGCAAGGGTTACTTAGAAGCCTGCGACCTGGACCTCCCACTCCTACCAGGGCTCCCACTGACAGGTCTTGGTGAGTGAGGTGCTCACTTTGGTGCCTGTGGATAGGAGGATTTAATTAGGACGCTGGGGTATTGTTAAAAGGTTGAATCACTTTCCCCCCGAGGAGACCTCCTGTCTTCCAACGTGAAAAGACAATCTAGAAGGTACCTATTGCTTTCATGCGGGGTGCCTCTCGAGGGGGGTCAGGGGCTGACGCTGCGCATGGAGCCTGGGGGCAGGACCATGCTTTTCTCCCACAGCCCGTCCTGATCTGTCGGGAGATCCTGTCGGCTCTGCCTTCAGAGCAAACCCAGGGCCGAGGCACCACGGCTCTTCCCCTGGGCATTGCGAGGGCCTCCTAATTGGTCTCCCGGCCCTGCCCTTGCCCTGTACAATCTATTCTCAACCCCACAGCCCAAGAGATTTTTTAGAAATTAAGTTAAATCATGTCACTCCGCTGCTTAGAATCCTGTGACGACCCCGGGGCCGTGTCACTCAGCAGAGAGCCCGTGTCCTCACTGTGGCCTCCCAGGCCCTGTATCACCTGACCTCATCGCCTATGACTCTTGTTGGTTCCTCAGCCTGGTGCCCACTCCCCAGAGAGCCCTATGGCCAATTCCCTCATCTCTTATGTCTCTGCTGGGATGCTGCTTCTCAGGGCTGCTTTCCCCGACCACCTACCGAAGATGACCCCCCCACCCATCCCTGCCACCAGTCTGGGTCCCTCTCTCCTGCTCAATGTCTTCATATCACCTGGCACCTTCCAACATACCACAGTGGGCAGAGCTGAAAACAGCCGCAGACTCCAGTCCCCTGGCCAACACTCCCCTTCTCCCGGTTCTTCAATCAAACATGGATCTAGGTGCTGCTGGAGAGGGATTTTGCAGATGGAATTAAGGTCCCAAATCGTGAGTCGACTTTATTAAAAGGGAGATTATCCTTCAGAGGCCTAACCTGATTAGATGAGCCCTTCAAAGGGCCTGAGCTTCCCCTGGTGAGGGAGAGTCAGAGTCAGAGGGGGCCTCTATGTGTGAGAAGTTGCTGGCTTTGAAGAGGGAGGAGGCCACACGCCCAGGATCTGGGAGTGACCTCTAAGAGCAAAGAGTAGCCCCCACCAGCAGCCAGCAGAGGACTCAGTTCCTCCAGCACCCACATGAACTTGAAAGGGGACCCTGAACTCCAGAGGGGAACATAGCCCGGCCACTGCCTTGAATTCAGCCACAAGACACTGAGCAGGGGACTCAGCTCACTTGTGCCTGGACCTCTCAGCCATGGACACAGTGAGATAATTAGTGTGTGTTCGAAGCCACAGCAATAGAACGAATACAACAAGCTACATATTTCTTTTATCATCTGTGTCTCCCTGTAAGAATGCAAGGAAAGGCGTTTTGATCTGTTTTGCTTGCTGCCCTAGCCTCAGTGCCTAGCACAGTGCCTGCCATACAATAGGTGCTCAATAAATATTGGTTGAATGAATGAATGGGAGTGGCCCAGCCTCCGCACAGCCTTGCCCTCCAGGAGCTCCGGGTCCATCAGAGGAGCCACGCCCCGTCCATACACAACAAGGGGGAAAATGCTAATGGAGCAGGAGAGACAGAGAGCTGCTTGTCTGCTATAAATCCCGTCTGGTGCCCAGCGACGATCTGTATTTTCACAGCCCCTGTCCTCTGAGGGGAGCATCTTGGGATATTAGTGCCACCCCAGGTAATTAAAGCCAGCCTGGCCCCACCTCCCCCTGTGCTCACCGGGAATTGCTTGGAAAAGCCTGGTCACCCCGCAATTGCCCTGTGCTGAGAAGGATGGCTCTTGGACACCTACCTGTCTAAATAATTAACCCATTAAAATGAAAGTGATAAATCCTGGTGCCAAGGTGAGGCGTGGGGGCGGGGTCTCTGTTGTGTGTCTTTCATTTAGATTTCAAAGCCCATGTCATGGTTGCTTCACAGCCCCAACGGCGATGAGTCTGTTCACTCTCAGGCTGCTGGGAATCAGCCACTGCATCGAGGTCTGTGATGGGGGGCTGCTCCCCAAACCCAGCAACCCCGGTTTGGAACTAGCCCATGTTGCCCTTCGGATGAGGTGGGTCAGGGTCAGCGGGGGCTGGGGCAGGAGATTCTGGACCCGTCCTCTGAGATTTCCAGGTTTCTTCCCAGACTCCCACCCTCTCTCCAGCTAGGCAGTGGTTGGACCCCGAAGCCCAGGATCTAAAGATTTTAGGGCAGGAAGGGACCATAGAGATCCTTCCTGTTACAGCTAGAACCCTGAGACCCAGAGAGGGTGAGAGATTTGCCTGAGGTCACACAGCAAGTCAAAGGCAGAGGCACGAGTGGAACCCAGGGCTCCCCCGCACGTCTGTCTGTCTCCTTGAGGGTCTCTGGGTTCACTTCACTCCCCAGAGGAGAACAAGATCTCCACTTCCAGCCCTGCGAGGCTGTGTTTACAGTCTCTGAGACCAGGCCTACACATAGAGGCCGACGCCAGACACTGAATCCGAGGAGGGGCTTAGCTATCTGAGCGCCTCAGCATGTGGTTTACGGATGAGGGAGCAGGCCCGCTGAGGAGCCGTGTTGGCCCCCAGCCTCCTGGCAGCTCGTGGCCAGAAGCCGGGCTCTACCTCTTCTGACTCCGTCCAAATCGTCTCTTCTAACCGGAAGAAAGTGGCCTTTGAACCAGGAAACTTTGAGAAGCTGACGAGGAGGGACCTCCGGACGGAGGGGACAGTGTGAATTAACACTTTGGGAAAAGCCTCCGCAGTCCGCTGAGCCTCAGTTTCCCCATCTGTAATGTGGGGATGCTTGTAACTTTCCTTAGGTGAGCTCGTTAAATACCATCTTTACGCCAGTGACACCCACATTCGCATCACCAGTTCTGACCCTTCTGTCCCCCACCAGGTCAACGATATAATTGTGGATCCTAGGGCAGAATGAGAAATGAGGAAGAATTTCAAGATGGCCATAGCAGAACACTGAACCAAGAACGGGGCTCGCTGACCATGGGCCCCTGCGCTACTGTGCGGGCTGCCCGCCTGTGCTCCTGGCTCTCCGGAGCTCCAGGCCCCTCCACCTGCCGATGGACATCGTGACCTGGAAGCCTCACAGGACCCTGCAAACTAACGGGGACCCGATCGAGGCTCTGGAGGCCTGCCATGCCCATACCTCTCCTCTCCAGGCTCTCCGGGTATCTGTTCACTCAGCTACCTAAGTCCTAGCCTGGCAGCCACTGGATTCCTCCATCTCTTAACCCCCAGGTTTAGTTTATTGCCAAGTAATTCCCCACCTCACCGGGCGCCTGGGTGGCTCAGTTGTTAAGTGTCTGCCTTCAGCTCAGGGCCTGATCCCAGGGTCCTGGGATCGAGCTCCTGCATCGGGCTCCCTACTGGGAGCCTGCTTCTTCCTCTCCCACTCCCCCTGCTTGTGTTCCCCCTCTCGCTGGCTGTCTCTCTCTCTCTCAGTCAAATAAATAAATAAAATCTTAAAAAAAAAAAGTAATTCCCCATCTCAGCTTGTCTTGAATCTGTCGGGTCCTTTGAATTTCCATCGATGGCCCCAGCCCACTTCCCCTTTTCTCTCCCCCTGATGTAATTCCCACTCTTAGCCCCAGTTATTGTTTAAAAACAAATCAGGCCAGGGTACTTCTCTGCTTAACACCCGTGATGGTTCTTTTTTACATTTAGAATGAAGTCTACTCTCTGAAGAGGCCCTGCCTGAGCTGGCTTGTGCCTTCCCTGCTCACTGCCCTCCAGCCGTGCTGGCCTCTTCCCAGTTCTTCAAACCCTCCAGCTTGGTCCCGCCTCAGGGCCTTTGCATGTGTTGTTCCCTCTGCCTGGGGCACTCTAAAATCTGACTTTTAATATTCTCGCTCAGATCCTCTTCCTCCTTGCTGACTTGACTGTACAAGGCGCTGTGGGATTATAGAGAAGAGAGTAGCAATGAAAGTGCGAATAGTGTTAGTAACTGTCACCATTTATTGAATGCTCATTGTGTGCCGGGTGCTGTTAGAAGCACTTGATGCGTAATTAGCATAGTCGATCCAGGTGAGGAAACAAGCAGAGAGTTGACGTCCACCAGCTTCGGTCACAGGGCCGTCACAGGTCAGGTGAGGGGTGGCTGAGAAAGCTTCTCAGAGCAGGGAACATCCGGTCATGTCCTGTCTTAGCCTCAGGCAAGCACTTGAGTGAGCTTGTTTTTTGGGAGGTGATCCCAGGAAGCAAGAGGTAGGAGAGCGGGCATGGGGTAGGGGAGGAGGGACTTACAGTCTGAGGGAATGATGGAGCTGGTTGGTCCTGCTTTGGGCGACTGGGGCTTGGTCCTTTGAAGAACAGCGTGGAACACACCTCAGAGCTTCCCTCCACAGGGTAGGTGCTGGGTATTTATCTAGTCACTGCTGTCCCCCTTTGCTTGAAGGTTGTGCTGAGGACATACTTCCCGCTGCATCTGGGCTTGGGTCGAGTGGCTTTGGAGCGAGGGCACTGAGGCAGGGATGCCGAGAGCCACCATGGAGCCTTGAGACAGGACCCCGGCAACCGGCATGGAGTGTCTCCCACAGCTACACTGAAATAAGGAGGGCTGGGGGAGGGGGGACATGGGGCACCTCAACTCTCCTGCAGGTCTTGAAGGGTGAGTAGAGACTTGCCGAGTGACAAGTGATAAAGGGCATTCTAGACGGAGGGACAGTGTGAGCAAAGGCATGGGGGGGATCCTCCCAGGCCCCCTGCGGCCCCCACTTGAATGTCCTATGTGGGTCCAGCCTTCGGGCGTGTTTCTCCCTTAGGTTAATCGAGGGCAGCCTGGGAGCAAGCCCACTGTCTCCACACTGGAGCTGGAAACATCAGCTCCGACCATAAAACCCTGTCCGGAAGGCCAGCAGCGGACCCCTTTAAGGCACCCTCATTCCCACCCTGCCTTCCCCACGGCGACAGTGGTCATAATTGAAAATCCATCGATTGAGAAAATATCCTGTGACTAAAGCTTCTAGGAATGCAGCCACGTTTGAAAGGAAGTTTGTGTTTCTTGTCCTAACTGCATCTAGGGCGCTCGGCGAGGAAAAGCGCAGCTCACCGGTGTGCTGGGCAGTCGTCTCCAGACACGGGCGCGGGGGTGTGTGTGTGTGGGGAGGCTCCTACAGTCACCCCTTCCTCCGTGGCCACCTCCCCACTGACCCGCCCGGGGTTTTTACAGAGCCTTTGCCTTCTTCTCTCCTGGGAACGCTCACAGTGACCAGTGCCACAGGCAGGCGAGACGTTAGTATTCCCATTTCGAAGATGAGAAAATGGAGGTCAACTGCTCGGAATGCTCTGACCTCCTCTGCGGACCCAGACAGTGTTGAGTAATAAGGTGAGTAATCCCAGAATCCCTGGTCTTTCTCCTGGCTGCCCCTAGACACCAGCTTCCCAGCTTGCAGAATGTCCCTAACCTCCCTGACCTCAGTTTCCCTATCCTTATCATGAGGATACCTTGTAGGGTTGTGTGAGGACAAAATGAGCAAGCCTATGTAAGTGTTCAAGAAATGCCAGCTCCTGCCAATGTCATTGTCATGACCGAAAGGGCCCCACCGCAGAGCCCTGCCTCCCGAGGACAGGGCAGCCCAGCTGTGTGCGGGAGGCCCCCTCCCCAACTCGCTGGGCCCAATTGAATCTGAAAACAATGAACCAGCCTCCGTAAGTGTTTCCAATTGTGACAATCAGAGGAGGGTTTAAAAAAAAATGGAGAAAGAAAGAAAAGAGAGTGAGACCAAATTGTTTTCTTCGGGGAGAAAGAAATCTCATTTGGAGGCGCGCTCCGTGGCAGGGAGACTGCGGCGCTCGGTGTAATACAGGATCCGTCCATCTCCTCGCGGCTCCTGAATTGCTGCTGGCATTTCTAGCAAGAAGCCGCCACGGGCCCCACTTCCTATAATATACTAATTAAAGGGCTGTTATTCATATGGGAGGCACCGTGGCCAAGTGACAGGCTGGTGGCTGACAATGTCCTGGGCTGGGAGCAGAGGTTTGAGGCCAGGAGGGGCTGGCTGCCAGCTCCCCGCTGCCCGCTGCCCCTGCCTACCTCAGGCCCAGAGCTCCCAGCCCGGTGCCCCCTGCCCACCCCAGGCTTGAGCCGTGGAGCGGGAGAGCAGAGGAGGAAAAAGAAGAAGGGGAAGGAAAGGGGCTGACGCTGAGCACCCGCCAGGTGCCAGACCAGGCTCTTTGCGTGCAATGTCTCGCTGGCCTGCACATCCATCTTTTGGAACAGGTTCGGCGGTGAATCCTCTCCCAGAGCCTCACTTTCCCCACATGCAAAGTGAGAGGTGGGTGGGAGTGGCTTCTGGGGGGACAGATGAGGTGAGAGAGTGAGGGAAAGAGAGAGGGAGGGGAGGAGTGGACAGAGGGGAGAGGTGAGGGGCCAGGGGGGCTGCCGGGAGGGGTGGGACACTGCTGCAGCTGGACCGCTGGCCTTGAGGGAGAAGGGGCTTCGGAAGGAGAGATTTCAGGGACGCCAGGGAATTCTGCATACTCTTTCCCACAGCCAGGAAGTGGGGGAGGGAGGCTGTTGAGTCCCCCAGCGGCAATTTTGGCAGAATGTTCCAGATGTTCGGGGGGGGGGGGGGCAGAGTCCTTGGGATATAGAAGCAGCTGTTGGGGCAAGTTGGGCTTTAGGCTGGGGCGGGGGGGGGGATGCTCCCTGGAGGAGCAGTGCGCGTGCTTGCGTGCGTGCGTGCGCGCTGCGTGTGTGTATGCGTGCGTGCTGCGTGCGTGTATGCGTGCGCGCTGCGTGCGTGTATGCGTGCGCGCTGCGTGCGTGTATGCGTGCGCGCTGCGTGCGTGTATGTGTGCGTGCTGCGTGCGTGTATGCGTGCGTGCTGCGTGCGTGTATGCGTGCGTGCTGCGTGCGTGTGTGCGTGCGTGCTGCGTGCGTGTGTGCGTGCGTGCTGCGTGCGTGTGTGCGTGCGTGCGTGCGTATTTACAAACCTGGTAGCAGGTGATTGGCGCAGGCCTTCTCTTACCTTTGCGAACGTTTTCGCCGACATCAGTTTGGCACCTTGCGGAGTCCCTCCTGTGCGCCAGAGCCCGAAGGTGTGCTTGGCGTTTTGCGTGGCTCTTCTGCCTCGTTTCATCTTCTCCATCCTCTACGGAGCGAGTGGCGGGCACATCGCGACATGGCAGGGAAACTGAGGCTCGGAGAGGTTAAGCCCCCTGTGAGGCTCACCCCACGGGTGACAAGGAGCCCAGCGGGGATGCTCACCTGGGTCATCTGCTTCGAAGGCAGCCTCCTCGTCATGCGCCAAGCTGCCGGCTCAGAGCCCAGCTCTGGTGCTGCAGGGGAAGGGTCGCCCTCCCTGCCCTTCAGACATCCTCAGACTGACGGGGGAGGCAGACTCAGAGCCAGGCACCCTGCTATAGACAGGGGTAGAGTCATGCCCTGGGACCCTGGGCGCAGCGACGAGGCACAGTGTAGCTAGTGCGGGTGGAAGAGGTTTGATTTTGTTGTTGTTTTTTGGTGTTTGGGTTTTTTTAAGGGCAGAGGGAGGGGGAGAGAGAGAGAATCTTAAGCAGACTCCACGCTCAGTGCAGAGCCTGAGGCAGAGTTCAAACTCACGACCTTGAGATGGTGACCTGAGTAGGAATCAAGAGTCAGATGCTTAACTGACTGAGCCACCTGGGCGCCCCCAGAAGAAGTTTTGACTCATCCCTCCAACTTCCAAGGCAGCTGGCAAAGCACTTGCCTCTGCAGTAGCCTGGTGTTTGTCACAGCAATCCCGGAGCTAGGTGTTTATTGCTCCCATTTTACAGATGTGGAAATTGAGGCCCCGAGGGATTACAAAACATCCTTAAGGGCACACAATGGACTACTGGCCAAGCCAGGATTCAATCCCATTCAGCATTACCTGACTCTAGATTCTGATTTCTTTTTCTTAATCTCAGTTCCCCCCCCCAAAGATAGCGACAGCTGCCAAGGGGCTCCTCCCAGCCCTTGCTCTCTACCTCCAGATTCTCTACTGTCTCTAGACCCAGAGGTTAGAAGGGAACAGGTTTGGGACTTCACCCTCCTGGGAAAAGGCACCAGAGCAGAGACACAATGGAGGTGGTGTGAGGGGGAGAGGGGAGGGGTAGGTAGGGAAATGCCTCTGACTCATTATTCCCCCAAGGGCTAGGGGGTCCCTCTGAGTTGTAGTTCCCACCCTGTCAGCCTCTGGTTAATTCCTAGAACAAAATTGAAGAGATGAATGAGGAGGCTCTGAGGGGAATAAGCTGAGGGTCAGAGCACCCAGGATGTCTCTCTTTCACCCTTCTGGAAATATTGGAGGGACCCCTGAAAAGCACTTCCTCCCAGGCATCCCCTCCCAAGGTTCAGGCCTTGGGTCTGAGGTTGGTACCCCACAGCATGATTAAGGATTGCAGGAGCATCTGGGGGATGATGCTCTCTTTGGCCTTCAAATCTGGGGCCTCAGTTTTGTCATCTGCAAATCGGGCTTATAGTCTCTGCTCTCTTGGCCTCAAGCGATGGCAGTGAGGACCCTGGGAAGTGATGGCTAGAAGAAGGACCAGGTACATAATTTGCAGGATCCAGTGCAAAATGAAAATTCAAGACTTGGTAAAGAATTATTAAAGGCTCTCAAGACCACGACAGCAGAGCATTAAACCAAGCAGGGTTCCCGGTGACTGTATGGTTGCATGCCCATAAAGCTGGATCTGTCTGGAAGAGGCGTGGAAGGGCAGGAGACCCCTGCACCCACATTATAATGCCTGTGCTTGGGGCCAGGTCCCCATGGCCTTCAGCAGTGGATTCCAGGTGGGGCAGTTGGGCACTGGGTACTCTGGGTAGTTGGTGGGAGGTCGGGGAACTATGGGTCGTTGGTGGGAGGTGGGGGCTGGTGTAGGGCTTAGAAGGGCTGAGGAGGGAGGAGACAGTGTAGGTGGGAGCACAAGCCCCGAGTATCCACAGTTCCCTGGAAAGACCCCACCCCTTCACCCCAGGCCTGCCTCTGAGCTGACCAGAGCCAGATCTCCATGGGTGTCCCCGGCCCCTGGTCCGGTGGAGCCTTGAGAAGACTGTATCCCAGCTGACGCATCTTACCTGTAGCTGGGGAGAGCCCCGAGCTAGAGGACTACTTAGGCCATGCCTGGACTCCCATACCATCCAAATGTGAGATATGCAACGTGTGCTGTTTTAACCTGCTAAGTTTTGGGGTAATTACGAACACATCCTATGATAGTAATAACAACAGGGCTCCCTCATTCATTCATTCATTCATCATTCATTCATGTCCTTGTCCTGACTCATCCATCCATGCATGGAGTTCAGTCCTCGGTTGTGTCTCCCCCTCCCCCAGAAGCTGAGGATAGTGAGCCCCCCTCCTGGCCTGTCTGGTCCCCATGCACTGGGTCATGGTCACTTCGAGCCCAGCGTGACTGCGGTGGTTGCAGTGGGTTCGTTTCTGAGCCTCAAGTCCCTAAGGATTCAAGGGGAAGAATCAGAACCTTCTAGGCCACTGGGCAAAAGAGGGATCTGTAGCTCCTCTCTGGCTCAGGGGAGTGATTTTCTGAGACTCCAAGCCCATCTGGCACTCATTCTGGGAATCTGAGATCTTGGAAGGGTGGTGGACTTCCCACCTGCCTGTAGCCCCTCCGACGTGGAGGAGAGAGCCCTGGTCTGGTCCAGCCCCGTCCCTGACCTGCATGCCCCCAAGCCGGGGACAGCGGGTCAGGTGGAGATGCTGAGTCCTTAACCAGCAGCAGAACCAACTACTCCGATCACGAACGATAAAGAAAATATGTTAGGAGCTAGGGTGTTCTTATTTCTGCGACTCCGCAGTCCCACCCAAGGCCCTGGATCTTTCCCTTGTTCTCACTGCCTTCCGCAGACTGGGCCACTCCCTCACGGTCATGAGGTGGCTGCGTCTGCTCTGAGCGTCACAGCCTCACATGGCTCAGCCAGAGGCGGCCGATGACCTGCTTCCTGTGGCTCCTTTCTTCTTAAGAGCAAGGAAACCTTTCCCAGAAGTCCCTGCCACGTTCCTCTCCCGCTTTGCTGGCCGCCACTGCACCACGTGCCCTCTGTTCCCCCAGCAAAGCACAGTCACTAGGGTCACTGGGACTGGCTTAGACCCAATGTGATTCACTCCCTGGGGCTAGGAGGGGCTCAGGCTTGCCTGGCCTCTGAACAACACTGGGCTCTGTGAGCAGGGAAGCTCCGCGCTGCCCCGCCTGCTCTCCCCACCCCTCCCCTCCCCACGCTGGGCCCCAGCCATCAGGAACGCTGTCCCGGCACTGCACCCGGGAGCCTCCCCTTTGGTCAGCCCAGGACGGGCAAGGCTCAGAGCTCTCCCGGGACAGAGGACCCAGTGTGGGCTAGAGTCCTGTGCTGACGTGGGAGCTTGTCACCGTCCCGCCCCCGAATCCCTGGACCGCTGAACTCAGAGCTGCTCTGGCCCCAACCTGTCACAGAACCCATTCCTGCTGAGGCTTGGAGCAATTCATCAGGCTCTGTCCTAAAACCTTTACCTAGGTTAATTATTCCTTACAACAACTGGAGACGTAGTACAATTATCACCCTCATTCATCAGAGCAGGGAATGGAGACAGAGAGACCACGTAGCTACCAACTGGTGGACCTGGGATATGGACCAAGAGAGTCTGGCTCCAGAATCTTCCCTCCTAACTGCAGCCCTATGGCCCCCTAGTCCTGGCTGTGTCCTCTCGGTGCAGGTCCCTGGATTCCAGACCTTTTTTTTTTGGGGGGGGGGGGTTGGGGCCTTCGAGGCCTCATGAGGCAGTGGAGTGGGGTGGGGCAGGCCAGGAGCTCCAGATGGATGGGTCTGGGCTGCTTATCTTCCAGTGGCTTTGGGAAAGTCCTGTGGCCTCTCTGAGCCTCTGTTTCTCAGGTTTGAATGGGAAATCCTGGATACCTACATCAAGGAGATGTTGTGAGAATCAGAGATAAAATTTACTCGTGCGTAGTAGTGGATATCCAACGAGTCAATGCTCGGTAAATAATAGCCATCATTCTGTGAAGCCAGATAGAACAGAGCTTAAATTCCAGCTCCAGGAGTTATAAGCTGTGTGACCTTGGGCAAGTCGCTTTGCCTCTCTGATCCTTTAGTGTCTTCATCTGTAACTTGGAGGTACTCTTTTTGCCCTTACAGGGCCGGGTTGAGGATTAAATGAGGCAATTGGCAACGCAGACACTTTGTACACTGTAAAGCACTCCTCCAGCGGGCACTGGTAATGGTCTCTTGTCTCCTGCTCACCTGTTGTCGGCTTGTGCCCCTTCAGCTCGCTTTCTCCCAAGGCAGGGAGCTGCTTTCTTTCTCTTTGCTTGCTGCCTCCCGCAGGTGCTTGCTGAGGGTCCCAGTAGATGCCGGCTACTGTCATCCATCCAGGCGTCCGTCCGTGACGCTTGCAACAGACACGTATTAAGCTGTCACTGTGCCCGGTGATGGAGGTTCAAAAGAGCAAACATGGGGTCTCGAAGCTGGCAGTGTCTGGGAGAGACGGGTGCTGACCCCATCCCCGCATAGATGAATATATTTTATAGACTACGAAGAAGGGCACCAAGCTAGGGGATGCAGTTCAGGCCAGACGATCATGGCAGGCCTCCCCGAGGAGGTGACACTCGCGCTGAGACACCATTCTTGCTGAGAACGGGGATGTAGGTTAGATCTGGGACCCCCCCCCTCTTGTCCCTGTGGACCAAGGGCTGTATTCCAGCCAACCCTGGGTGCTGCTGGCTCCCAGGGGGGTCCCAGCAGGGTCTGCACCCCCACCTCTCTGCCCCAGCACCATGGACCCTCCCACAATGGCCAGGCCAAGGAAGACTCCAAGCCTCTCTGGTCCCTGCAACCCCAAGTCTGAGATGGGTCTTAAGCTCCCCCAGATCTCCGCCTGGAAAGCTGGACTCTGAACATGGGTCCTCTTGCTCTGGGAGGAAGTTCCTACCTTCACGTGAACGCACAGGTGGGCTGGGCCTCAGCTTCCTCCTCTGTCTTATGGAGTAATTATTTCTGCTCCCCACACCTCCCAGCACTGTGTGAGAACAAGGGAACCTCTGGCAGGAGGCTTTGCGCCGTCTAAGAAGTGCGGGCTCCCATCAGAGCCTTCTTTGCCTCATTCCCTTTCAGCCCACACTGACTTTCTTCCCTTCACTTCCCAAACCCCTAGCTTCACAGAACAGAGAAGGTGGGTACAGGGGATTAAGCCCCAGGGCCCCGCAGCTGGTGGGGAAGTCGGGGTTGTCTGACCCCAGAATTTAGGTCCTACGGCTCTAGGGCAACTTCTCAAGGGAATGGGAAGGTGGAAGAAGAGTGAGGGACAAGTAGATGAGGGGGGGACAGGAGAACTACCCCTCTGCCTGGAACCCTCCTCCCCCAATAGGCCCATGACTCCCCACTTTCTCTGCTCAGATGCCCCCTCGGCAGGCTTTTCCTGAACACCATAGGAGACGGAATGCCCACCCTGGCACAGTCTCTCCCTCTTACCTACTCCCTAAATGAAGAAATCCTGACTCATGAATGTGGTTATTGTCTGTCTTTTGCAATGTACATTCCAGAAGATGGGGACTTTTTATCTGTTTTGTTCACTATTGGGTCTCTGCTGCCTGAACAGCATCTCACACAGTAGGTGTTCAATAAATAAGGGTTGGAGAAATGAGTAGATGAATGAACGGACGATTGGATAAAGAGGAGGATAGAAGGACTCCTTCTGGCATTTGGACTCTGGTCTTGCTGAGGGAGGGAGGAAACACAGCCCAGGGAGCCCTGCGCATCCCACAGCTGCTGTGCCTGGCGGGTCTGTGGGCTGGCCTGGGTGGGAAAGGAGCTCTGACTCGAACTCCTCTCTTACCAGTCTCCTGCCCTGGATCCCTGCCCTTCCTAGGGTCAGGGGCTCATTCTGGAGCCTGAATTTGCTTATACCTTCCCTCAGAGATGGTTCATCCAGTTTTTAAACTTCAGGAGCCCTGGGTCAGGACCCAGCCAGACCCAGTGTCAGATCCCACCTCTGTGGCTTCCTCGCCAAGTGACATGGAGGCAGCCGAGAACGGATATGAGGTTATAGAGAAGTGGAAGGCGCTCCGGCCTGGGGGGGGCGGCGCTGGTGCTGGGTCCCTAACTTCCTGGGTGACCTGGGCTACTCACGTGGCCAGGTGCTGAGGAAGCCCAGGGGAGGACAAGCTTTCAGCGAGGGGGTCTGGGGAGCAGGGCCATGAGTCAAGAAAAGAAGTTCTGCTTTGTTCTGTTTTTAGAAACTTTTTTTGGAGGGGGGAGGGGTGGGGAGCTTCTGGTTATGAAATCAACACATGCTCATTCTAGAAAACATAGAACTGACTTAAAAGTATACCGAAAAAAATAAAAAAGATCTGAAATTTCCCTATCCTGAATGCCCACGGCTGCCCATTCAGTGCGTTTAATTTGTTTGCTCAACAAATGTTTATTGCGCCAGATGCTTGTTCTGGGCTTGTTCTGGGCTCTGGGAACAGTGTGAGAAGAACAAGAAGGACACGGTCCCTGCTCTGTGGCGTCTGACATTTAGCAGCAGAACTGACTTGGAAAAGGCTTATGGGGGCGGTGCCTAGAGGCGAGGGACAGGGTCTGGAGGTGTGTCTGGGGCTGGATGGGGACACACAAAATCAGGACTTTAATGAAGATAAGATTTTGTATCCTGCGTTCTCCACTATGAAGAGTCAGTGTTTTCAATCGGGTGATTTAAAAATTCGGCGATGGGTGGAGCCTGTACCGTACACCAGGCGAAGCAGCCGGCGTGAGCAGAGGCACAGCCGGCCCTTGCACTTCGCGCCAGGCCCTGGGACGAAGGCCTGATTCTCCTACAGGAGCCCTCTGACCTCGTTTCTTGTTCTGCGTGTTTCCGTCCATCAGAGCCTGGACTCCGCCTCACCCGCCCCCGTGGCCCAAATCCTGGGGTGGCCTGAGTCATCCGGGGGGAAGTCCTGAAGGGCAGCCTTCAAAGTCATCCGGTCCTCCTGCCTCACCTAGCTCAGAGGGGGCAGAGGCTCTACTGAGGTTGCACAGCAAGGCCAGGCGTGGCCACGGTCTGGGTTAGAAGTCAGGCCTCTACTCTCCCATGTTCTCTTTTTGAGGCCACCCAGGTCCAGCCGAAGCCAGCAGGGTCTGGAGGTGGGCGAGGTCTGTCTGGCTGGGGGCACTCTGCTCCATCCCCTGTCCCTCCCTTTTTCTTCCTTTACGTGGTCAAGCTAGAGGAGTGGCATCTTGGCTGACATTCCCTCCTGATGCCATCCGGGTGTCACGGTGGTCTTGGAATCCATCAAAACAAGAGGGTGACGGCTCTGCCTTGGCCTCCATTTGCTTTGAGCGCCCAGGAGGGCGCCATGAGGCCTACGTGTCTCTCGGGACTGCCCCTCCGTTGAAAGTCATCTGCATCCCTTGGCCTGGAGGAGTCACCTTAGCTGACTCACGGGTGGCGCTCGCAGATGGGACAAAGTCCAGGCCAGGGCGGGGACGATGAGGTCGCCTGGTACCTAGTGTCCCCTCCCTGCACAGGTGAGCTGGGGTCCCGCATGGAGTGCGGTGAGGAGCCAGAGTTCTCATTCTTCCTGACGAGGTCGGGGAGGGCGCCCGCTCCCTCTGGCGTCAGCGGATCCATGCACTGCTGTGTGCGCATGTGTTCACGCCTGGGCTACGCGTGTGCATGCCCACCCGTGGGCACGGGCACCCACGGACCTGCTGTGGACCACGCAGATTGTTTTGTTCGCTGCTGTGTTCCCAGGGCTAGAGTGGTGCGTGGTGCAAAGCAGGTGCTGGCTACACGTCTGTCCAATGGTCATTAAGTGGACGATTAAATGAATGGATTTACTCATGTGACCAGTGGACAAGGGCGTGGGGACGAACCAGTGTCCATTTCCAAGCGTGGGGTAGACTCATACCCATGGAAAGCGGCACACAAATGTGCACAAAGAGAGGGGCACACAGGCACGTGCAGTCCCTCGGGTTGGCGTGCACCTCTGTGTGTGCATGTGTGCTTGAACCCGTGAGTACAGGACGCATACCAGCACACACGGGGAGACTCATGTGTGCCAGCGAGCCACACCCCTGGTGTGTGTGTGGCATGCACACACACACACACACGTAACATTTCAGAATATTTAACACCATCGAGCGTGTCCCTCTACTGATTCCAGTGTGGAGTGCTGGGCAGGGCTCAGGGTGGAGAGTGTGTGGAAGGGCTGGACGGGGCTCTGTCCTCAAGGCGCTCATCATCCATGAGGATGACGGACACGTGTTCAAACAGACTGCACAAAGGAGCGAAGGACACCGTGTATGTGCACGGCTGTGTTCGGATGTGCGTGTGCACCAGTGCAAGGGACCCTGGAGCCATCAGAATGCACCGCTGGATTCGCGGCCGTGTCTCCAGGGCGCGGGCTGACCGGAGTGGAGGCCCGAGAGCAGAGACGACATGGACAGGCTGCTTTAAAAATCACTCGTGGCGCATACAGTTGACCCTTGAACAACCGCAGGGATAGGGACGCAGCAAATCCACATATAACTCCTGAATCCTCGAACACTGAGTTACTAGTAGCTGCTGTCGACTGGAAATGGACCGTGCAGTGCAAACCCGTGTTGTTCAAGGGGCGACTGCACTCTTCTGCCTGTTCACGCGTGCATGGACACACGTACCCATGTGCACGCAGATGCACGTGCCTGTGGGCGCATGGAACACCCCCGCAGGTGTTCACACAGCCAGTTCTGCACGCGTACCCCACAGGTTCTGACAAGACCTGCAGACATCTCTGACTCCTCCTTAGAGTTGAGGAGACGGTGCATTTAGAGACCCCCCCCCCCGAGAGTCTGGAGCCTAGGAGCTCCTCTAAGGAGTCCGTGACACATATGGCCCAGTGAATCCATTAAAGATGCAGGTGATCGATGTGGGCTGCATCCTGGTGGCAGGACGAGGTCTGCAATGTGGCTGAGTCTTAAAAATGGCCCCAAAGGAGAGAGCTTGCTCCAGGCTGATAAGTCCTTGCTCCTGTCTCTTTAACCATACCAGCCTCCCCATCTGGCCTGGAGAAGCCTGGGACAGGGAATCCCTGAGGTCAGGACGGGAGGTTGACGACAGTGGCATGGGGGTCACCCATGAATACCAAGGCTGACTGAGCAAGTTGAAGATCTGTTACTTGAGGGGAAACTGAGGTTCAGAGAAGGGAAGGGAATTTTCCAGGTTTTAGAGAGAGGCACCAGCCAGTTTGAGACTAGAACCCAGGTCTCTGGGGGTGCTTGTTATATACAACCCTGGGATGCCTCACCCAAGGGCTCTGGGAGATACTACTCCCAGGGGGTTTCCCAGTGATGGACGAAGCATCAGGAGGCCCCACAGGTGGTTGGGAGGTGGGATGTCAGGGCTGAGAGTAGCCAGCGGATACCTCAATCTCCTTCATCTTTCTGGGTTTGGGGAGCTGGGCTCATCCCAGGAGACTGGGGAAGCTGGGTCCTGGCTGTGGCAGATCTTCCCCTGGGCTTAGGGTTGCCAGATTCAGCAAATAAAAATACAGAATGCCCAGTTCTATTTGAATTTGAGATAAAGAACGAATACTTTTGAAGTATAATTATATCCCAAATATTGAGGGAGACATACTTATGGTAAAAAATACTGCTTATCTGAGATTAAAATGTAACTGGGCATCCTGCACTTGACCTGGCAGCCCTCTCTAGGCCCCACTGGCACCAGCTGTGTGACCTTGGGCAGCTCGCCTCCCCTCGTAGACCCGTGTTCCCTGCTGTACAGTGGGGATAAACTGCGACCCTCACATGCTACCATGTTGTGGTCGGGATTGACGAGATTGTGCAGACAGGCAATGGATGGCAGTGGTTCAGACACTGAGCTCTAGAGCCAGACTGTTGGAGTTCAAATCCTGAGTAGGCCCCGTCCTAGCTCTGTAACCCCAGGCTTGCGCCTCGGTGTCCTCTTCTGTAAAAAAAAAAAAAAAAAAGAAAATAGCACTTTTCTCAAGGAGTTATGCATAGGATCCAACAATAAAACCCACACATAAAGTGCTTATTACAGTGCCTGGCACATAGTAAGTGATATGTAAGCATTAGATACTATATTATTATTAGCGTTAGTATTTATTAGTCTTACTTTCGTCATTATCGATTGTTCCCTGTTACTCAGTGGCCTCCAAGGCGCTCTCCCTTCTCACGGGTCATTTTCACATTAGTATGAATTATGTGATAGAACACTTTCCATTCGATTAGTCATGAGTGCAGGCTTGGGGAAGGGGGATCAAGAGACAGAGCGAGGACATGGTGTCCAGAAGGAAAGGGCATGCAGACCATCAGCCCCCACCTCACGCCTGGCCTTTTGGAGAAGCCAGGTGGGGAAGAAGCAAGAGCACTAGACTAGGAGTCAGAGAATCTGGCTGCTCTGTGATCCCTGGCTCGGCTGACGCCAGCATCCTGAAGGCCGGGGGAAATGAGCAGAGATGGAAGGGGCTGGCCTGTCTCCTGAGCTCAGAGGTGAGGATGCTGGGGACCTCGAACAGGCATCTCGAACCTGATGAATCTGCCACCCCAAACCTGTTGCTCCCATAGCCGCCCCCATCTCAGGTGGAGGCAAGTCTACCTCTCCAGGGGCTCAGGTCCCAAACCTCTGCGCTCCCCCTGACTCTGCTCTTTCTTCCATACTCCACATCCAAATCCATCAGGAAATCTTGGCTCTACTGCCTCCTGGAAGTCTTCCCGGACCGTCAAGTGCTGGGCTGGGCTGAGGCCATACTCAGACAATGCATGTGGACTGAAGCATGCCTTTGCAGGGGAGATGGGGGTGGGGCCCGGGTGGTCAGGCTCAGGTTGGACCTGGGCTCTGCGAAGCAGTGAATGGAGACAAGCCACTTGTCTCTCTAAGTAGCTTCTCCGTGAAGACACCAGTTTTTCGAAGCACATTTTTGAAAGCTGGTGCCCAGGTCTCTGTCAGCTGTATTTAGTGCCTCTGCAGGGCAGGAGCCATCTCAGAGAGAAGTCCATGGGCCCCCGTGCAGCTGCAGGGGGTCTGCCTCTTTGGGGAGCCTGAGCAGCGGAATCACCCCGTCCCTTCTTCTTCCCCACTCCAGGCTCCGTTGCATCCACTCGGTGGGAGAGAAGGGCTGGGGCTGATTTTAATATAAATGGATCTCTCCTCATTGCTTTCCAGCAGCCTGAACTGCTCTAAAAGGATAATTAATTGGAACGAAAACGCCAGCTCTGACTCCTTGGAGCAGCTCCTCTCAGGGAATTCACAATTCTCGTCCTCCAGTCCGCCCCCCTCCCGCCCCCGCCCCCTGCCCCTCAGGCTCCCCATGAACTACTCCGGCATCTTGGCTGCAGAGGGGTGTCCCTGGCTATGTCCCCCTGCGGGCAAGGCCGTGGCACTGAGGGCTTCTTATTGGGTGGTTACAGGCAGGTCAAGATCAGGAGAAGATGCCCGTGGTGATGGCGGGGTGGGAATAGGGGTGTGGGGGGAGGGGAGGGCATGTGACCCCACCCATGTCACAGGCACTTGGTGGCCCTTTCCGACTGAGGCAGAGGCATCGCTCCCGGCCCAGCCGATTTGTCTACTTCTTCTGTTCTTCAGAGTTAGGCTGGTAGTAAAGTCGGGACATGGGTACTAACAACCATCATCACGACTAACTCTCACCACGTGCTTGAGTCCCAGGCATTTTTCAAGCACCCTGTGTGAGTATCGATTCTTCACAACAGCCCAGTGAGCTGGGTACTATTGTAATTCCATTTTATAGAGGCCGGGACTGGAGCACAGAGAGGTTATGCCGCTCGCTCAAAATCACACAGCTAGTGTGTGATAGATTCAGGATTTAAAACCGAGCACATGATTCCGGAGCCCTTCCCTGCATCCTGACGTGAGGCTAGAAGGTAGAGGAAAGACAGAGCTCACATACCCAGTTCCGACTCCTCAGCTGGTCCCTCTCTCCCACTGATTACCACACACACGCACACACCCGCCCCGGAGTCCTCTTCCCACCGCTGTTTCCTGCACAATCACATCTCCTCTCCGTGCTCCGTTCCTCTCTAGTGCCTGCTTTCTCCCCCCACAAATGGCCCCAATCATGGCTGGCTGATCAGCTCCGTTGTGAGGATACAAAGGAGGCCCTGCGTTCTGATGTGAAATTAGACGTAATGAAGAACAAGAGTGCTCAGCCTCAAAAGCTCTTGAGAGATCCCAGAAGCCCCCTTCAGAATCGCCACCACAGGCTCCGTGTACCTCCTGGACCTGCATCTGCTCTCCTCCAGGCACTGCCATCCCACAGCAGACTACCTCCCCTCACTGCTTGGTGGGCAGCATTGTCTTTCTGTAGGGCGTAAAGCTTATTTTGGAGGCCGTCTTGCACCTTACATTCTCCGGGACAGAAAGACAGAACCGGTATCAGAGCTCCAGGATTGCCCAAACAGGCTTTTGAGGGCCAGCCTGGGAACCAGTCTGCCTTTACAAATATTGTTTCTGTGGAATGTACTTGCTGGGTCCCAGAAACCTGGCTTATGCCTGGGGTGGACATAGCTTATCTGTTGAGCTCCTTGTAATTGCAAAATGCCTTTGGCAGCAGAGACGTGAGCTGCTTGGGGGAGAAGAAAGGCCTTTTCTGCCCTCAGCCTTCCCCACACTAGCCCTAAAAGTATTAAAATGCCTATCCCAACCTCTTCCTCCCACAATGCACTTTTACACGCCGGTACATAACGCCGGGGGTGGGGGTGGGAAAGGAGGGAGGACACAGCCAGAGATGTGCAGACAAGAAAGCAAGAGTGCAGCTCTATCAGCCTGCTGGGGCTGTCTTAACAAATGCTACAGACTGGAGGGCGGGGGTGGGGGCTTCAACGACAGAAATTTATGTTACAGAGGCTAAAAGTCCAAGATCAAGGTGTGACGAGGGTTAGTTCCTTCCGAGGCCCCCCTCCTTGGCGTGCAGGCGGCCGCCTTCTTCTCGTGTCCTCACATGGCCTTCCCTCCGTGTGTATCTATGTCTGTGTGTCCTCTTCTTATAAGGACACCGGTCATCCTGGGTTAGGGCCCACCCTAATCACTTCATTTTAACCTAATTACCTCTTTAAAGACCCTATCTCTAAATATAGTCACATTCGGAGGTGCTGGAGGTTACAACACATGAATTTGGAAAAGGAGTGGACAATTCGGCCCATGATGGTAGTCACTTGCCTATGTGAAATTTCAAGCACCCTGTGTGGCCTGATGGGGGATGTTTCAGCTAGGCACAAGGTGGTCCCCACACAGCCTCAACCATAATGGAAGGTGGGATGGCCACCTGCTGGTCTCCCACCTTTTGAAATGGACTATGTGGGACCGCAGAGCCATGAAGTATAGCTGGAGACCGATTGAGTTCATGGCATCGATAGGCATTTGATTGACACCAGGATGCTGCTGGCATGTTGGGAGCAGGCCAAGAGTGTTTCAAATCTAGGGCAGAGAAATTTCTCAAGAATCTGAAGTTTCGATTTAGGCCACTGTCAGTCAAAAAGCCCCTTCCACTGCAATGTTTCTCAGCCTCGGTCACCACAATGGCCAGGACAGGTGGCAAGTGCTTTATAAGCAGAAGCAGGATAAGCAAGCCCTCCAGTGCCCCCTCCACCCCCAACTCGAAGAGGTTTGCCTTTTGCATCTCACCTAATAATCTCATCTCCCTCTGGTGACTGGCCCGTGTGTCCTGAAACAGTTCTGGGTATATCTGGGATTGACTTGACACCATGAAAGTAAGGATATTGTTTGGGTCCTTTTATATCAGTAGATCATAAGGAACCCAAAATGGCAAAAAGTGTACCTGTCACCTATGGAAAAGGTGAGACCTCTAAGCCAACAGAGAGCTGGTTACACCCAGGAGGCCTCTTTTATTTAATGAAAATACAGGGCAACCAAGTCCCTGATCCTGGGGAATAAGTCAGTAGGAGTGGAGGACAAATTATATTTGACTCCAGGCCTTTGCTGCTTAAGAGGGGGGCCTACTATAGCCCCCTTCAATGGGAAGAGCCCAAGATTTGGGGTCTAGAAGACCTGGGTTCACAACCTGATTTGTGACCCTGGATAAGTCTCTTACTCTCTCCGAATCCTCAGTTTTCACATCTGTAAAATGGGGACGACAAAATGACATAATCTATAAAACTGATGAGCCCAGTGGCTGGCACATAATAGTACTTAGTACTTAGTACATAACTCCTTTTTTTCCCCGTTCTCTTTCCTCCCAGTCTGTGTCTTTGGGTCTGCCCACACTCACCTGTCCAGGCAAGGTGACTGTCACATCTCTTGCCATTTCTCTGCAAGGTTAGGCATATAGTAAGAACAAAAAGCCTGATACATGCAGGATAATTTGACAATTCCTTGGTTTACCAACCTATAAATGGGTTGGGTATGGTGGTATCTGAGTTTCTTCCCATCTCTGACTTTCAGGAATGTTATCATCTATGGGGCTGTGTGACCTTGGGCTTGAAAATTCAATTTGGGGCCAGTTGGGATCCAACTCATCCTGATGAAGAAAGGCTGGCCTGGGTCCTTGGGGGACAGCTCCAGGTCACACAAGCCACTCCCAATCTTACCGTAAGGACAGGGTGGGTGGGGCTGACACCGGTGACAGAGCTAAGGGGTGTTGCTATAATTAAAACTCCAAGTCTATGGGGCGCCTGGGTGGCACAGCGGTTAAGCGTCTGCCTTCGGCTCAGGGCGTGATCCCGGCGTTCTGGGATCGCCCCACATCGGGCTCCTCTGCTGTGAGCCTGCTTCTTCCTCTCCCACTCCCCCTGCTTGTGTTCCCTCTCTCGCTGGGCTGTCTCTATCTCTGTCAAATAAATAAATAAAATCTTAAAAAAAAAAAAAAGCAAAAACAAAACAAAACTCCAAGTCTACAATGATTCCATGCTGACACTCTCCTACAGAATCTGACTGACAACCATGACTTATAAGAATGCTTTGTCAAAATGATTTTTTCCTTAAAAAAAGAAAAATTTCTGCCAAAGCAGCACAGCCATATCGTCCAGGGTTCTCTGAGAAAGAACTGGCTCAGAACGAGCTCTGAGCAGGGAAATCTGCCTGCTGGCCCTGTGAGACCAGGCCTGAGCTCTGAAGGGTTCCTGGCTTCAAGTCTGGCCCTCCAAGGTCAAGGTTCCACAGAGGGGAGTGGAATAGAGATGCTTGGAGCTCTGGTCCAACCCAGAGGGGGATAGAGACTTGCCCAAGGTCTTGCTGTCTTCTGCAGGGACAGGGCTGGGGCCATCTTACTTATGACTGAGCCACTGTAGGATGGAAAAGACAACAGGCTCCAGGGTGCTCCTCTCTTAGACTCGTTTTCTTGTTTGAAAAGTAGAGATAACAATGCCCAAGCCAGGGGTTTGTAATGGGGATTAGATGAGATGGTATATGGAAAATTGCCTGGCTCAGTGAACATGGCTATAAATTCCTGCAAGTATTCTATGGAAGGGCAGAGAACTTGGATTCAGGAGACCTGGGTTTGGGGCCTGGCTCTGCCCCTTGGGCCAATCACTTGTGGTCTCTGGGCCTCAGTGTCCTCATTTACATAATGAGGATAATAGCACCTTCCATGCTGCCCTCATAGGGCATTATAAAGACGATTGAGGAGCCTCCCTTCTGAACAGTGTAATACTGCACGCCACCAGACAGGAGTAACAACAAGAACTGGGGTTTTCAGAATGCTCCTTAGGAAGCAAACGATAGTCTGTCCATTTTATAGCTGAGAAAACAAAGACACAAAGAGGTCGAGTGGCTTGTCTGAGATGGGGTAGCACAAGCAGCCTGGTTCCAATCTCTGTGCTCTTGGTTATTGTACCACATTGCCCCTCTAGAAGGACCATGAGTGTTTATAATAATAATAAATAAAAAATATAAAATAACATAATATAAAAATATAATATAATAATAATAACCTAAAAACCTTCTGAGCAAGTGTGTCTTAAAGACTCAGTTCTATGAGGACATCCTACTCACAAAGGAGGCACTGGGACCCATGAGTAGCTGATGGCACGTCCTCCCTCCCCAGTTCTACCTCGGGAGCAAGGATGTAGAACTTCTGGGGACTGTCTGGGTAGAGGAGACACACTCTGGGTTCTAGGCTGGTGGATTTCTCCCTCTACAGGTATTGACTTTTTTGTCTGACTGCCTATGAAACAGCTTTGCTCTCCTGGGCTCTGGGGGAATCAGGCTAAAAATCAAAATGGTGGCTCTCCCACGATCCCCATGAAGCCCATGATAAAATGACATATCTTTTCTCCTGGGAAGTCTCCAAGACCTCGGGCTCTGGACCACAAGGCCCTAGAAGCTCTGGATCATCTTCCCAATGCCCTTTGAGAGGCCTTTGGGGGGCAGCCTGGGCGTCTGTGGGTGACAGCCCAGACAGAATTCAGGGTGAGTCTAGGTAAGGGCCCCGCAGGCTGTAGGGTGGGCTGGATACAGAGAAGCAATGGCATCTTGAGTCGCCATTGCAACCACAACACAGGCCTAAGGGGGAGGCATGTGGACTTCTAGCAGCCCTAGAGAGCACCAGCTCCAAGTGCCTCTGTTTTGAGAGATGGGAACTGCAGTCCAGAGATGGGAAAGGAGTCAGCCAAAGTCACACAGCAAATTGTTTGCCAAGTCGGGACTAACCTAGATCTTTGCAGACCTGCATGTCTGCACCCCTGCCCCAGTCAACAACTAAAGGTGAGTAGGATAGAGGCCTGGAGCCAGAAGAAGGGGGATTGACCTCATCTCTGAGCTTTAGCTGCCCTCCCACTGCCTCTGTTATTTAGCACTGCCCTGCTTAACCAGTCAGGGCTCCAGGTTTGGGAAGTCAACCTAAGATCCTGTCAGAGGGGACTTAATCAGGACTCAACTTTATGGGGATATGAGCCATTTCCCTTTAAAAACAGTACACTAAATGGCACTAAATGGCACCTGGCTCCTTGCCCACTGCCTTTCTTGTGCCAAGTGACCCAGCTAGAGATGTCCCAGCTGGAGGTTTCCTAAAACAAGCAAGACTACAATTCAGAAAGGGAAGGACTGAGTTTAATCAGGCACTTACTATGGGACAGGCACGTACTGAAGGCTATATATAAACCTTATTTAAATTCTCACTTAAATCTCATATGAGTGGTGTGAGGCAGATATTATTTAATTCCCATATCACAGAGGCGATAACTGAGGCTCAGAGAGAGGAATTTGTTTGCCCTAGGACACACAACTAGTAGGCATCAGAGTCAAAATTCACAATCCAAGTTGTTCAACTCTGAACACTTTGAACACATCAAATTGTTCTTTTAGGGGTACAAGAAGTATGGGAGAATTCCTCCGGGGGGGGGCAAGAACTTGGATGACATACCCCAAAGCCTGAGACTTGGAGGATAAGGGACATAAGGACCTTAGAGAATCAGCCACTTTGTCATTGGTGCATTGGATTTCAGCCCCAACATGCTACACTGAGCAGAGCCCTACTTGGGTATGGGCAGGATGCTCATCTCAGTGAGTCCATGGGGCTAAATGTACAGATGGTGACACCGAGGCTCAAAAAAGCTGGTATACCAGTTCAAGATAGCACTGTGTTTGGGCCAGAGTGAGAACTTGAACCCAGGTCTCTGGTAAATCAGAGTTCTGTTGGTTTCCCTGGCTCCAGGGAGCTGTCCTTGGTGCTGACCCCAGATCCACACTCTCTAGCTTGACTTGGTCTCCTATCTGGCTTGGATTCCTGCACTAAAGGGCCCTTAAAAGCTTCTTTTGGTACAGAAAGACAAAGTCCTGAGAGGACAAGTGACTTGTCCAATGCCACATAGCAGGTCCCTGTGCAACCGGAGTTACCTTATCACTCACACGATTGCTTGCGGTCTTTGCATTTCTAGATTGACATTTGAACTTTTCTTGTCTCCTGGGTTCACCTAAAATGCTGTTTGAGACCAGACTGGAAGCTTATAGTGGTCACTAACTCTGCCAAAGTAATAGAAAGAAATATCTTACAAGTTTGTGTTATTTGCTAATTTGCAAAATGTTTTCACCTTGAATTTTTAAAATAACCCTTTTGAGCAAGACAGGATGGAAAATACAAATAAAATAGAAGAGATTCAGAGAAGGTAAGTGGCTTTCTTAAGGTCACCCAGCTAGTGAGTGGTAGAATTAGGACTTCAATCTGGTTCTTTTTCCCCCTGATCCCAATGTCTCCTGCATCAGGGAACAAAACGGGAAAGGAATTTTGTTGGGTTCAGACCTCTTCTTGACTGGACATGCCTCCATCTGAGCCTGTACCCCTACCCTATGCCTCAGCCAGTTTTTTTAGCACCTGTTGGGGGTTCTGGCTCACATGGCCTTGGGTAGATGCCCTCTTTACAGCCATGCCATGAGGGAAAGAGAGGTAAACCATTCACGGCCCATTCTCACTTTCCACTTAACCCCAGGTGGTGTCAGCCTCAGGGACTCTGGCCAGGAATTCTTATGCAAACTGGATGGGGGCCCACAATCTGGACCAAAGAACCCTTCAAAGACTGGAGAATGAGCATAAAGGAACCTTGCTGGGGGCTGAGAGAAAGAAGACTGTGGAGGTAAACAGGAGTCAGAATGAAAGATGAGTCCCCACCCACACTTCATTCAGCCTGGTGTTCACTGTCATCATAGGGCATTGTGGACATAACACTCTTTCACAGTGTATGTGGACCTCATTTGGGCCGGTAGATTGTGAAGATTT
This sequence comes from Ailuropoda melanoleuca, assembly GCF_002007445.2. Lineage (NCBI taxonomy): Eukaryota > Metazoa > Chordata > Mammalia > Carnivora > Ursidae > Ailuropoda > Ailuropoda melanoleuca. Next base: position 73,926,638 of record NC_048233.1, on the reverse strand, counting down.
CTACAAGGTGGGTGTAGCATATAGATTCAACTTCAATTATGGGTCCCAGCCGGTTACACAGAGGTCTCCACTTCTAATACCCCGCTCTTCCCTTTTAATGAGTGTCACTTCCCAAAGTGGGATTAGTGACTATAGCCACTGTGTTTGTGAGTGTGTGCATGCATGTGATTAGGAATATATCAGCCCACCCTTTCTCTCTTTTATCTCTTTCTTCTTTAACTCTCACCCATCACATCCTTTCATTGAAGCAGAGGTGGGTGAGGACTAAGTGACCTAGGACCCCAGGGGATAATGGGGGGGGAGGGAGGGGCGCTGGGAGTGAGGAATTTCTCATCCAATCAGGTGATGAAAGAAAGAGCTGCTTCTTCCCTCACCCCACCCTTTATCTGTAATAAGCTCCCTTTTCCCGGATTGCCACGAGGAGGAGGAGAGGGTGGAAAATTATTCTTGTTCTGCTCCTAGAAAACTTTAAAATGCTATCACCATGGAAACTGCTCTTGAGCAGTCATGGAGCGTGCTTGTGGGAGAGGGTGAGGCAAGAGGAGGGAAGTGGGGGGGAGGATGAGGACGGTGTTGGAATGAGATGCACAAAGGGGTCTCTGTACCACCTCAGCTCTGTTACTTCTTTTCGTATAGTTGATGCATGATGGAAGCAGGCTATCTGGGCTGAGAAATCTCCCTTAGAGGTGAGTGAGCACAGAGCCATCTCTGGACTGAAGGGGTCTGGGTTAACTGGGGATCTATTCCCTGGTGTGTGTGTGTGCAGCTTTTGTGTGTGTGTGTGTGTGTGTGTGTGTGTGTGAGAGAGAGAGAGAGAGAGAGAAGTAGGGGATGGGATACAGAGATAAAACACAAGTCTTGCCCTCAAAAGAATTTGATAACTAGAGGGGGAGAAAGAACTGTGTTCTCCAGAACTTACTACATACCATGCAGTTTATTATATATTTCTTTTTAAAATCTTTGTATTGATCCTGTCAAAACAATCATTTTCAGTCCCATTTTACAGAGAAGGAAACTAAGGCTCAGAAAGCCAAGGGACTTTTCCAAGGACACGCTGCCAGAAAATAGCGGAGCTCGATTTGAGGGCTGGTCCTCTAGCTCCAAATGATAATGATCAGTTACTGTTTATTCCATGTCTACTATGTGTCAGGCACTGTGCTAAACACTTAATATATTTATAATTCTTATAGCCATATGAACAGGGGATTTTTACTTCCAATGCACAGAGAAGGAAACTGAGGCTCAGTGAAGTTAAAGGAATTTCCCAAGGTCTCACAGCTAAAAGATGACACAGCCATAATTAAAAAGGCAAATGGGAAAGTCAGGATTTGAATCCAGGTTTGCCTGATGCTGAAAAGAGCAGTGCCTTTTTCAGCATACTTTGCAGCCAGATAATCTAGCTGAAGGGAGTGGACGACTGGCTGGGGCTGGACTGCCTCACCTCAAGAGTCCATCAGGAAGATGGGTATTACAACATGGCCACCTTTCACATATTGTCTCTAAGGCCCAGTCAACTCTGGTCCAAATGTGGAGGTGAGGAGAAGGCTCCATGATGGGCCCAGTGACTAACCCGTCCTAGGGGCATGGACAATAGCAGAAGATCCTACCTTAGAAGAGGCAGACAATGGGCTTAGTGGAAGGAAGTGGTTGAACAGGAGGGCAACTGTGAAAGGCAAAGTGTCTTGCAATTTAATTGGCAAGTTCTTCCTTTCCTAGAGGGAAAGGGGAAGAAAATATGTCTATCTGAGTGGGTTAAGTTATGCTGTGGTAATGAGCATCCCCAAATATCAATGCTTTAATACTCCTAGCTTTATTTCTCACCCATGTAAGCTTTTGCTGAGTGGCAAACCACTCCAAAAGTTAGTGGCTTAAAACAAGACACATTTTATATTTTCTCTGATTCTCAGGGTTGGCTGGGTGATTCTTGCGGAGTGTGGCAGTTTAGATGGGGGCTGGATGTAAACCATTCACATGTTCGGAGCTTCATTTGGGACAGCTGAGGCCTTTCTCTGACTCATTCACATGGCAGCTGAGTTCCAAGCTACAAAAGAGGGCTAGCTTCAATGTGCAGGCACTTTGCAAATCTCTCCATCACATCTTCTAATATTCCATTGGCCAAAGCAAGTCACACAGCTAAGCAGGTTCAAGGGGTGTAGAAATGGACTCCATTTCTGGATGGGAGGCGGGTAGTAGCAAAGTCATGTTGCAAAGGGAAGTATGCACAGGGATGAGAGGAATATTGCAGCTATCTTTACCATCTGCCACATGCTGCTCCATCATGGGTCAGCTGGAGGAATCTGCCCAGATCGTCCTCATTCCAGGATCCAGGCTGCGTGGCTCTTTCTTACTGCAGCCATGACTACTGAGGCTGGAAAAAGAGCATGGTGAAGTGCACATGTGTTTTTAAAGTCTCCCTCAAGGGTGACACACCACTTCTGGTCTCATTTCATTGGCCAAAGCAAATTATATGCCACACCCAATTTCAAGGACGGGACAAGTAGGATCCTACCTTGTGCTTGGATGGAGAACCGCAGACCTTTGAGGAACTAATGACTTCTGATAACCTACCACAGGCATCATTTATTGAATGCCTACTGTATCCCAGGCAATTTAAGAATGGCTCGGAGTGTTGTCCTGACATCTTTCTAGAGTAGGTGTTGATTATCACTGTTTTGAAGCTAATGAAGCAGAGCGGTTAGGAACCCACATCTGATAAGAGGCAGAGCCAGCGCCAGCACTAGGACCCGCGTAGTCTGACCCCAGAGCTGACGTGCCTTCCAGAATGTCATGTTCTTCCTCTAGCTCCTCAGAGAGAGAGGACAGACGAGATCTTCCACAGGTGGCTCTGGCTTCCTGCTGGATGGGTGGCTGAGGTGACCTTTATATCATTTGTTCACTTAGTCACTTACTCACTTGATCGTAATTATTTCAGTGCCACCATGGGCAAGGAGAGCAGTGAACAACAAGCTCATGGAGCTTCTGATCCCAAAGTCAAGAATGCTGTAAACTCTCAGTTGCAGAAAATGGGGAGTTTCCAAGGCGGAGGAGGTCCGCAGGGTCTCTACTCTAACAGAGGTTCCCCAGGGATCAGAGAAGCTGGAAGGCAGTGTTCCAGCACCCGGCCTTCTTGGAAAGCCTCAGTGATGTGTCTTATATGAGCCACATACATGCTCAGTGAGGGGCAGTTACTGAGTAATGCATCCCACGCTGTGGGCAGAGCCTTTCCTGGCTGCTTCCTGCATCCAGAGAAGTTGGGCTGAGGGCTGAGCGGGAGAGTTCCTGGAGCCCACACAGATGAGCTTCTTAGCAAATGAAAGCTGGGGACAGAGGTCATGGTCTTGTTAAGCCACCATGGTCCTAAGAGCTCCCAGTCTGTGTCACCCCAGATGTACACTGGGACCCAAAGAACTTTGGGATCACTTGACCCAGCCTTCTCTCTCTGCCTCCACCATGCTTCAGAGCGCAAAGCTTGGCTGTTGCCTGCTTGTCACATGGTCATTTAGCTCCCTCTGGAACCCCTCCAGGGATGAGGAGCTCACTACCCCCAGAAGCAGTCTGTTCCAAAGTCCTTTTGATTCTTTGGCTACTTTGCCTAAAAGCCCACACAACCCACATGCCATCAGCTATGTAGAGGCAGCACATGCCAGGATGCTGTGTGTCCTGGGTGCAATGACATTCTCCTGGCGGGTGGGCTGCTGGTGGGGAGGGGCTGTTATGTGAGTGCGCATGGCCCCAGGCAGATGGGCCCGGCTCTGCCAGGCTGTCACTCAGAGATGCCGAAGCCTCAACTCACTCTGGCTCCCTGCAAGTACAACTATTTATAAAAGATGAGGCTTGCCAGGGAACAGGGAGAGGCTGAGACATCTGCTCCCTCTGCCCGGGTGGCCGGCACTCACCGTGCATTTCCCAGCCTTGTCATCCTGATTGGAGGACCCCCCGAGGTCCCAGCCCACCAGCTCCCAAGGAGCCCCACCAGCACCACCTCTCCGCCTGCCCTGCCCTTGAATGGACCATCTCAGGGATGCGGCTGGGAGTGGGGGATGCTGCTCTGCTCAGAGTGGCAGCTCCCTTGTCCTGCCCCCTTCCAAATTCAGCTTCTGGAGAGGAGAGGGCAGCTCCTCTTGGAGGGGCGAGGCCATGCTGTCCCTTCTGAACATGCGTGGTATCTGTTTCACTTACAGAGCTGGCCCCTGGCCACCTGGGTTTACTTCCCCTCTGAGACTAGAAGCCTCCTGAGGGCAGGGACCATGAATGGTTCTTTTATGCCAGCCCTGAAGTATGGCCCTTGGGATCCTGCAGGAGCAGGTACTCGCAGCCGGCAGCGTAACATAGGGCGGGGTATGGAGCTGGCTTTGGGGCAGTCTGGAGCGGGCCCAGAGATGTGGGTTCAATCTGTACCTCTTTTTTCTCATTTGTCAGAGAAGGAGGAAAGATTATCTACCCCTCACGGTTGTGATGATGTTGCATATTACCTGTCACTGTATTTTTCACTATTTAATGAATGACCGAGTTCCGGACTGTGTAGCAAAATGGATGGAGCACTGAATTATGAGTCAGGAGACCTGACTTCTGCCACCCCCTCCCTGCCTGGCACCAAGTACTGTGATGTTGGACACTAAACCCCTCCTTTGGAAGCCCCGGTTTTATCATGGGCACGATGGGTATGCTAATGACAGTGAATCTGTCCTCTTTCTCAGGGCTTGCTGTGGGGCCGAGATGGGGGGGAACCAAACTGTAAAGTGCTTGGAGTGTTTGTGCCAATGGCAGCCATGTTGGGGTGTGAGCCAGGGACACGACACGCCCCCATGAAGGGTGAGAGGGTGGAGGGAGTCCACACAGACAGACTTCAAAAAATGAACAGATCCCAGGCATGGGGAGCCTCATTCAGTCCCCTCCCTTACAGTTGGTTGTCTTTGGGGCAAATTGGGTCACCTCTCGTGAGTGTGTTTTCTTCTCTAGAACATGGGAATAACGGTATTTCCTTCATGAGACGCTGTGAGGAAAACGAGTGTCCTGACTTTCCGAGATGGAGGGGAAAATTGGAGTGTCCTCACGGGTGGATGGCTGGGGAGATGCTTCCCTGGGAGTAAGAGAGTAACGGAAGGGTACGATCATAGTTACTGGTTGTGGAGTACCCACCACAGGCCCTGCCAGGGCTGTTACTAGATTATTGCTAATACAATAATCCAACCCTGAGGACATTATCTTCTTCATTTTACAGATGGGGAAACTGAGGCATGGAGCGTCATCTAATGTTGCAGGTTTGGTAGATGGCAGAGCCAGCAGTTCAGCCCATGTCTCTGGCACTAGGGCTTGGTTTCTGCAGTCACATCATGCTTCACCCACAGAAAATTTCCAGGCCCCTCCAAAGTCATCATGGAGGGATTGAGGGTAGCTGGGCCATTTTCTAGAGGGTCAGAAGGCTGGGGTGAGTGGGTAGCTCTCCAGGCTTGGGCTGCTCAAGTCCCTTCAGGCAAAACCTAAAAAAGTCTGTCCTGGGGGCAGTTTGGCGTGGAGTGTGGTCGGCAGGGACGGGTGGTGCAGTGGGTTAAGCTACATCTCCCAAAAGATATGTCCAAGTTCTAGCTCCCAGTATCTGTGAATGTGATTTTATTTGAAGTAAAGTCTTTGCAGATGTAATTAAGTTCAGGCGCTCGAGATGAGATCATCCTGGATTTAGGGTGGGCCCTAAATCCAATTACTGGTGCTTAATAAGATCAAGGAGAGAGAAATTTGAGACACACAGACCCAAAGGGAAGGCCAGGTAAAGGCAGAGGCAGAGGCAGAGGCTGGAGTTAGCATTCAAGAGCCAAGGAAAGCCAGGAGCCCCTGGAAGCTGGAAGAGGCAGGAAGGGATTCTCCCTTAGATCCTTCAGAAGGAGCATGGCCCTTTTGACACATGGATTTGGGACTGCTGGCCTCCAGAGCTGTGAGAGAGCATGCTTCTGGGTGGTAAGCCACTCGATGGTGATTTGTTCCTGCCAGCCTGGGAAAGTCCTAAGTCAGGATGTTGGCTGAAATGTGGCGGTTGTCCTGGGGTCTGGGGAAAGGAGTTGGTGGTCTCTGGGGTGGGAGGAGGGGTGGGAGGAGTGGCAGGGCCAGGGTGACCATGCCAAGCTTCCTGCCCTAAGATGCTGGGTTGCAGGGCCAAGCCTGGGGTGAGGGAAGAGAGGAGGGGGTGCCTGGCCTGGCCAGGCCCCTGTGAAACATGACTGCAGCTGCATGGTTGGTTCTACTGGTCTTCCCTGTAGCCCCAGATAACCTTGCTGCTCAGGGCTCCCATGGGGAAGGTGAAGTGGCAATACCTTCTGTTTTATTTCTCGGTGTATCAGCTCTCTCCGGGACCCGGGGTGAGCATTTTGTTCCATCAGGGACCCAGTTTTCCTATCAGTAAGTCGAAGGGTCAGCTCCCTTGCACAGGTACCAGAGTGGAAAGGAGAGTGGGGGGCGGGAAGTGGCCCCTCAGAGCATCTATGGATGTTGGGATCAGACTAAAGTGGAATGTTCTTGGCCGGAGGAATTAGCCCCTGAGTTTTCAGGAAGACACAACTTTCATCTAGAAGAAAGGAAGGGTGTGGTGTGCTTCATGCCTAAGGAGACACATCTTAGGGTGATTTTGCTAAAGAGCAGGTTGTTTCTCTTACAGAGGATGGAAAGAGAAGGGATACTCATGGACATGGGGAGGAGGGATGCTGGTGGGTGTCACCAAGTGTTGGATGGGTGGTAGGCTCTAAGCCTGAGCCTGAGGCACAGACATCCTGGCTGGTGGAGAATTTTTTATCCTTCCCCCTGGAGAGTGGAACTGGGCTCCACATCTCCCAGGAGAGTTTTATGCCAGTCCCTACTTATAGATGGCAAAGGGTTCTGTGTGTTGTGCCTGGTCCTCATACTAATCATGAAGGGGTGGGGGCAGGGCCAGCTTGATTTGGCCTTGAAGGATATGGAAGCAGAGGCAACAGTGGGAACAAAGGTGTGGAGGTAAGAATAAAAAAAGGTGTTTCTAGGTAAATGAAGCGCCCTCATCCTGGGTAGAGCTGGGAATGTGTGTGTAGCCCAGTGGGAGGCAAGACTAGAGGGGTAGGGGTTTTTGGATGAGGTGGGCACTCATGTTTCCTGTGATGCCAGGCTTCACATGTCTCTTCTCGTTGCATCCTTGTCATAGACTTGCAAAATAGGGACTGTGATGCCCATTTTACAGAAGAGAAAATGGAGGCTCAAAAGAGTTGAGTAAATTTCCCGCGGAGCATGTTGCGGGAGCTGCCTGACCCATGTGGAGGCAAGTTTCGGAGGATCTGGAGAGCTAGAAAGAGATGTTTGGACTTGAGGCCATAGGTAATAGGGAGCCATTGTAGAGCAGGAACATGGCACAATGAAAGCAATGCTGCCAGAGACCTGACAGCTAATTGGAAGACTAGTAATACAATAACAACACAAAATAATAACCATAAGAAGAAGAATAGAAGATTCAGGAGTATCTTGGCTGTCTTAGCATCCTTGTTTCTTAGAGGGCAGCTGGAGGTCAGGCTGAAACAAAGGCATATGTGGGATGGAGATTGGCTGGGAGGCAAGGTTGGGTAGAGTGAGGGAAGGGAGAGGATGTTGGGGAAGCCAGGAGAGAGGGGACTGATGGGATCTGGTGGCTCCAGACAGAGAGAAGACGGGAAGATGAGCTTTAAGGGGCCCTTGGGGATGGCTTTTTCTACCAACACCCAGGCAGGGCCAGAAGGGCAGCCATGTCAGCCTCGGGTTAGGTTAGTACCTTGCTGTGTGATCATGAGAAATGTACTTTATGTCTCTGAGCCCGTTTCCTCATCTTTAATATTCAGAGAATATATCCCCTCCCCCCAAAAAAAGAAGTTCTGCTCCATTGCTCCTCTCTGTGGCTCAGGGCTATTCCTTGGAGGGCAACTGCAGGTAGAACATCTCAGTCCCTCCAGCCCCTTTCTGCAAAGGCTGGGGTAGCTTTCCTTTGAAGGGGACACTTGAACTGCCCTTTAAGGTAGGGATGCAATATCTGGAAAATGGTAGGGAAGAGGCATTCCTGGCAGAGGACACAGCAGGCATAGAGGCACAGGGACATGGATGGACCTAGCTCCTGAGGTCTTGGCTACTGTCTCATTATTTGTGCCTCTACTCGGTCTGTTACCGTACACACTCCAAGCACCGGTGGACTCCAGTACTTAGAGAACACTTGCAGGTGGGGTTTGTACCCATTTCTTGGTTGAGAAAAGTTGAGGCAGAAAGAGCATCATTGCTAAGAAGGGAGAACATAACGCTGAGGCCCTGTCAGCTGTCAAGGAGCCAGCTGGGAGGAGAGGTTGTGATTGTAGTCACATTATTTTTGTTCCCAAATTGAAATTAAAGATCATTTCAACTCCAGATGCTGGAAAGGCCTGGGTTCATTACTTTCCAGGATTTTGTCCATGCTCTTATTCTACATTCAATTAGAGCAATTTAAGGTAATTAATTAAATTTGTTATTCGATTAATAAAGATAGAAATTCAGCTAAGTTGCTGTGAAGGAGAAAGTCATGCTGGAATTTGTTCACAGAGGTTTGGGGAAACTCCTTCCTGCCTCCTGTTCTACCTACTACTCCCTCCCCAGTTACCCATCATATTGTCCATGGACCCCTAGCATTCCAGCTTGGGCTGAGGAGTCAGAACTTCAGGGCCAGGCTCCTATGTGTGGTTGTGTTCTAGAAGGAGCAAGGAGGCTGAGGGTGGTTGGACTAGCGTGGTCCACAGTGGAGAGGCAGGAAAGGAGAAGGAGTGATTAAGGCATTGCTTCATCTGGAGGGAGCAGGGGACAAACAGCTTGGAGCAGGCTGGGGAGAAGCTGGAGAGACACAAAAGCTGGGGGCTACAGAAACCAAGGGCCAAACTGCAGGGGTCTAGGGCAGGGAGGAGGGGAGGGGCCAAGCCGGGTGGAGCTGTCCAGCAGAGGTGCCAGCACTGGCAGCAGGTCAAACCAGGAGGGAAACCAGGTCAGGCCAGACACCAACATGCAGAGTTAGTGTGGGTCCAAGTTTCAAATCCAGAGGGTTTCTACAGTATGACACAAACCCCACAAACTCCAGATCAGTAAATTCAATAGCATTTTAAAAATTTAAATGTTATGTAAAAATTTAAATGTTATTTTAAAACTCTACATGGAAATAAACACTGTAAACAGAGTCAAAAAACAAATGAAAAAAGGGGCGCCTGGGTGGCACAGCGGTTGAGCGTCTGCCTTCAGCTCAGGGCGTGATCCCGGCTTTATGGGATCGAGTCCCACATCAGGCTCCTCTACTATGAGCCTGCTTCTTCCTCTCCCTCCCCCTGCTTGTGTTCCCTCTCTCGCTGGCTGTCTCTATCTCTGTCGAATAAATAAATAAAATCTTAAAAAAAAAACAAAAAAAAAAAACAAAAAAAAAACAAATGAAAAAAAAACTGGGGAAAATGCTGACGCTTATATCACAGATAGAGGCTAAATCTTTAATATATAAAGAGTTCTTATGAATCAATAAGGAAGAGAAAAACATAAGACAATTTGGAAAAGGCCAGGAAAAGAACTAAAAATGGCTGTATGTGCAAAGTTGCTCATTCTCCCCCAGAATAAGAAAAATGCAAATTAAAATTGGGCAGAGATATTATTTTTATCTATCAGATTGGGCAAGTTTCAAAAATATAATACACTGGGTGGAAATTGGTGTGGAGAAATAGGTGCTCTTAAACCACCATGAAGGGCAGTTTGGCATTATGGATCAAAATTATAAATACGGATATTGTTTGATATAGAGATTCAGATTCCCAGAATTTATCCTACAGATAATATGAGAATTTATTGCGGTACTTGTTATAGCTTGATGGGAAACAGCAGGAGAGCCCAGGACTAGGAGGCTGGGAAATAATGAAGGTATAGCCAGGCAGTGGAATACTATGCAGCCATGAAAAGGAAAGAGGCAGCTCTCCATGGGCTTAAGGAGGGAAGATTCTTGTTGGGTGAAAAACATAGCAAGGTCCCGGGGCGACTGAGTGGCACAGTTAAGCATCTGCCTTAGGCTCAGGGAGTGATCCCGGCATTCTGGGATCAAGCCCCACATCAGGCTCCTCCTCTGGGAGCCTGCTTCTTCCTCTCCCACTCCCCCTGCTTGTGTCCCTCTCTCGCTGGCTGTCTCTGTCAAATAAATAAATAAAATCTTAAAAAAACAAACAAACAAAGCAAGGTCCGGAACAATGTGTATGGGATGCTACCATTGATGTAAACTAGAAAAGACAGCGTATTACATGTGTGTTTTCACTATAAAGGTGTAGACTATCCCTGGATCACTAAATCACTTGAGTCTGGGAGCAGTGGCTGCCCTTTGGAGAGGGGAGCAGGGTGACCAGGAGACAGGAAGGGGAGGGAGTCACTTTCTCCTGTATTTACCTTTCATGCTTTTTGAATTTTGTACCAAGTATATGTGATTCCTATTTAAAAGAATAAATACAATCACAATAAAAAAAACGAACCCAGCAGACATTGGCATGGCAGGATGTGACAAAGACAGGGTCAGAGATGCAGGGAGAGGTCAGGGCCAATGTGATCTTCAGGCCCAAGGAAGGTTAGAAGGGACCTTCTCAAGTCCACCTCTGGGAAGCAGATGTCATCTCTCAATCCTCGTTCTGTGGGTGCTCGGTCAGGGCAGGCTTCAGTTGGGTTCTCCAGTGGCCCTTCCACACCCTGGCACTCCATGTGGGTGTATGACGTTCCTCCCTGCTGCCTTATCGTTAGACCTGGAGGGTGTGGGTGACTGACTTGCCTCCCCCCTATGCCAAGCCCTTCCTTTTTCCATCTGCGGATCTTATGGTGACCTGCGGTCTCCTCGGCTGGCGGGGCTATGCCTTCTTCTCTCACTCCAGGCAGGGTGAAAGGGCACAGTGTGTCTGGCAAGCCATTTCTCCCCGTCCACAGCCTCGCCCGGTTCCCGCTGTGACCTCGCCTGCCATCCTTTCCCATTGCCTGTGGTATCCAAGACAACCGACAGCTCCTAGTGGGCAGCGAGGGGAGCATGGGGGGGCAGGCAGGGTCAGTTCAGCGGTCACAGCTTCCTGGCTGAGGAGCCACCTGTTCTGTCTAAGGATCTCATGGCAGGAGGGAGAAGATCAGGCCTTTCATGAAACACAAGGAGGCTGCGGAGACCTCCGAGGCACTGACGGAGAGGATATTTCATAAACCAGTGCTCCGGGCTCTGGCTGTTGTCCAGCCTTCATGGAGTGATGGGAACAGGATGACTGTGGAATCGGAAGAACTGGACTGGATGCCCTCCTCCAGCTCTGACTAGCTGTGTGAGCTTGGGTAGGTTCCTTGATGTCTCTGAGCTTCTGTTCTGATTGGTTCATGGGCTCACTAGGGGCTTGCAATTAAACTAAATGGGCTTTGTAAACACTAAAGCTTTTGTGGTGAAGACTTTGTGCTCTGTAGCCAGAAAGTTTGAATTTGAATCGTGGCCCTACCGTTTGACCTTGGCCAAATGACTTCTTTACCTCTGTGTCAGGTGCTTTTGCTATGTAACAAACAGCTCACAGCTCAGTAGTTCAGCGCAACAACCATTTATTTAGCTCATGGTTAAGTGGGTCAGCAGTTTCCGTAGGGATCAGCTGAGATGTCCTTCTGGTCGGGGCAGGGCTCAGCTGATCTTGGCTGGGCACTCTCATGTGTCTGCTGTCCATTGGTAGAGCCCCTGGGACTGGCTGGTTAATTTGGCCTCAGCTGGGATGACTGGAAGGACAGGGTCTCTCTCCACAAGGTTTCAGCCTCAGCAGGCTGACCTGGGCTTGTTCCCAGGCTGGTTAAAAGGCTTGGAAAGCAGCAAGAGAGCAAGACCCGATGTGTAAGCACTCCTCAAGTCTCTGCATCGTGTTTGTTTCTGTCTCGTTGGCCAAAGCAAGTCACACGTACAAGCCCTGTGTCAGGGTATCAGGGCACAACCCAAGGTAGGGCCTTAATTCCCTGGCTGGAGGGAAAAGGGGGCCCTTGGCAGCTCTGGATGCAGATTTGGGGTTTGTCCTCCTCCAGAGCTGGTCCTGGGGTGCTCCCCAGTATCCTAAGGGATGCATTTTCTCCTCCCCACTTCCTTCTCTCCTCCCTCCAGGGCTCAGGGCACTTCTGGACTGGGAAGAAGCGGTCTGGGCATGTGCTCACCTGCAGTGGTTGGTTCTGGGAGTGACTTCAAGCACCCGTTAAGTTGGGACCCTAAACCTTCCCCGCATCAAAGCTCACACAGATCAGCAGGCAGCTCTATGCGTCACACACACCGCAATATCTTCTCCATATTTGCAGGATAGCAAGTGACCTTTGCATGCCTGTTAAGTGCAAGGTAGAGACCGGAAGTACTGGGCATGTGATCTGGAATTGGGTTTGGAGATCTGTGATGCCACCAAGAGTCAGACAAAGTCCCTGGGACAGTTATTAGGTTTTGGGCAAAATCAAAGGAGCTGCCATTTTGGCATGTTTGTGCAAGCCATCCACAGGTGGGGACAGGGGGACTGACTTTATTAGACTTTTTAAAATCTTGAAAACAGGATTTACCCAACTGCCTTCACAGATCCCAACTTGGCCACCACAAATCTGTTTCCCTCCATGATTCTAGGGGTCCTTTCTGAGCTCATTCAGGGACTCCCAGGAAGGTGAAGGGCCATTCCTCATTCGTCTGATCTTTGTTCTGCCCTATGTGTCAGGCCCTGTCGCAGACACTGGAGATAGGACCGTGAGCCACATCAGATGTGGGTCCTGTCCTCATGGAATTTATGGTCTAAGGGAGACAGAGATGAATTGATCACAGGGATAATGTAAAATTATATGGCCGGATGGTTTTCTGAAATATTAATCTTGATTCCGTCTCTGGCATTTCTTCTTCCTTTATGGGGCAGTTGGATCAGAACCTTTACTGCCATGGGGGACGGATGATCCAGGGGAAGTCAGAAGTCAGTTCTTGCCTTTTGAGTGTCAAAAACTGAAGCTTGGGTCTATGTGTGTGTGGGGGGGGGAGGATGGGGTGTGGGGAGGATGGAAAGAACCAAAGCTTCGGAAGGGGCAGGATGCTTCCAGTCCCCAGTCCAGATGCCGTGGAACGGAGAGTGTCGGGAGGAGCCATGCTGGGTGGGCGCTGAACATGGGCCAGATGCTTGCTCCCACACCTCCCTGCCCCCCACCCAGACAGGTGTGGAGGGCCTGGGAACAAAGAGGACCTGTGTCACCGTCCCCAGGGTAAAGCTTGGGAGGTGGAAAGACCGCAGACTATTCCCCGAGCCAGTGTGGCCCAGACTGCATGGTGATTCAAAGCAGAGACTTAAGGCAGCTCTGAGTCTCCTAGGACAGGACCCAGCTCTCCCACTGTCCAGCTGAAGCTCACCCTGGGGGCAGAGGTGACCAGCCCTCCCACCTCCTCCCTCCTCCTCCTTCTGCACTCATACCTAAACTATTAGATGAGTTGTGTTTTGTTAGGGTGGAAAATGTTCCTCTGAGTTTCACTTTTTTTTTTTTTTTTGGACACAAGCATATTTGTCGCCCTGATTCCTTGAGCTGGGCAATGCCTGGTATTGTTTCTGACTTCCTGACCTACCCATGCTCACCCCGTGAAAGAAGAGCCTCTGTGTGGGGCCCGGAGGGGGGGTCTCTGTGGGGAGGAGGCAGAGGAACCACTGGCTTGAGTCTCAGCCACAGGATTTTCCCTGTCCCTGGAACCACTGCTCACTGGGCCACCACTGGGGCCTGCCTTCTGGAGGCAGAGAGCACAGCAGTGGGAGAGGAAGGTGGGGATAAGCCTGGCCACGCCCCTGAGCTGGCCGTGTGACGCGCGCACTGCACTTCTCTCCTGCACCTGTTCCCCACTGGAAAGATGGAATGTGGGCAGACTAGCTGGTTGAGGTAAAGGCTAGAAGACGAAGGCTGGTCATCACAGGAAAGCAAAGAGATTACTGAGTAATTCCTGTGCTAAGCGCCAGACACGGTGATAACAGTCAGCCTGGATTATCGGATTTATTTGTCCCACATCTCCATGAGGAGGACATTACTGTTATCCCCACCATAGAGATAAGGAACCTGAGGCCAGAGAGCTCAAGGAAGCGGCTGAAGGTCCCAGGGTATTTGGCAAAGCTGGGATTCCGGTGTCGGCTGTCAGAGTTCAGAGCCCAAGCTCAGCGCGTTCTTTATACTGTAGTGCACTTATAGGGCTTTGCCGGGGGGTGGGGAGCCCAAAGGGTCTCACACCATCTCACACACTGTACACAAAAGGGGATTGGAGCTCGGAGAGAGGAAGGGACTTGCTTCAGATCTTACAGCACCCTGAACACCACACTGATTTGTGTAAAATGACAAACCCTACATGTAGCTTTTGGACAAATGTATTTGAATGTACACAAAGGGCTTTCTGAGGATGTTAAAACTTCTCAAAGAAGGATATCCTAACTCTGAAAAGTGCAGGTCCTGGAGAAGGCCTGTGGTGAGGAGAAGGGAACATTCTGGAGCCTGTGAAGACCCCTCAGAGCTGCCTGGAGTTAAAGGAACAAAATGGGGCCACCACCTCCTTCACTTGCCTGGGCTCGACTAGAGAGGAAACCATCAGAGGGGTGCCAGGACGCAGGGTGAGGTATGCTCACGGCAGCACGGTTTCTAAGAAGGAAATACCTGAAGCCACCTAAACGTCCAACAAAAGACGATTGGTTAATGGGGCATCATAGAAAGATATTTCATCTTTGATCCTGCTTCCTGATACAGCTCTGAAGTCCCTGGTCATTTCTCAAGTGATAAGGTTAGAGGAGTGTCTTTTGTTCTCATGAGGCAACTCTTGGCGGGTCCCTAGACAGCTTCAGGGTAAGGGCTGGTCACCAGAAGGACCAAGCCTTGATTAGAAGCTGGAAACTTTCAGTCCCAACCCCAGCCTCTGGGGGAGAAGAGACAGGCTGGAGATGGAGTCCATCGCCAATGGCCAGTGATTTAATCAATTGTGCCTGTGTAATGAAACTTCCATAAAGACATCTGAACAATGGCATCTGGAGAGCTTCCTGGTTGGTGAGCACATCTAAGGACTGGGATGATGGCGCTCCCAAAGGAGGCAAGGAAGCTCTGCCCACCTGCCCCCCCCGTACCCCCCCTCCCCACAATACCTTGCCCTGTGCATCTCTTCCATTTGGCTATTCCTGAGTTGTACCCTTTAGAATAAACCAGTAAATGTGTTTTCCTGAGCCCTGTGAGCCATTCTAGCAAATTACCAAACTTGAGGAGGGGGTCATGGGAACCCCTGATTTATAGTTAGCTGGTCGAAAGCATGGGTGACCCAGGACTCGCAGCTGGTGTCTGAGGTGCAGGCAGTCTTGTGGGTCTGAGCCTTTCAATGTATGGGATCTGACGCTAACTCCACGTAGACCGAGCGTCAGAATTGAATTCAATCGTTGGACACCCAGGCTGTCAGAGAGTTGGAGAAATGGTGCTGGAGAAGGCACCGTGGATTTTGTGGGTGTCAGGGAGGCAATAGCCGACCAGTTAAATACACTACTGTGATTTTGTTTGATTCTGGAATACAAGACCAGGAGAACTCTTTAAAATGGCATTAGAGAAGAAAAGTGTCTAATGGCATGGGAATACTTTCCAGCATAAAGTTAAGAATAAAGTAGGTTACAACGTAAGATATACCATCTGATCTCAATTCTGTAAAACAAAGCAAAACAAAAGTAATATGCATGTGCGGTTATAGTTTATTTCCACTTCACTATGCTTTCTTGCAGTTCCCCAATTTTCTAAGAACATATATGGCTCTTGTAATCAGATCCCCCTCACAATTCTACCATTAATGTTCTTTCTGTAGAACAAGGAGGGAGCGCCTCAGCAGGGAGGGGTCTGGCTCTCCAAGGCTCAGAGAGCCTGGCTGGCCACCTGCCAGGGAGGCAGGGAGCGACTCAAGCAGCAGATGGAGGCCGGGTGATGTCCAAAGCCCTTCCGGGGGCCTCTGAACCCTTAGCCACTATGAGAATTGTGTTCCCAGATGGAGGACTGAGACCCCAGACCCACGCATCTGCTATGTGCCAGGCTACCCTGCCAACAAGGAGAATCACCAAACTTGCTCCCTGGGAGCTTGTCTGTGTCCACTGACATTGAATAAGTCACTGGCTTATTGGTTCATTCATTCAACAAAAATTTACTGAGGACCTCCTATGTCCCCGGCAAGACAAACGCATGGTGTTTCCTTCAGAAGGCATGCAGTGCCTGCTGTCTCCAGCGTGGGGATGTTAGCAGTGGTGGGTTTTCAAAATCCAGATCCGTTAACCCATGAGGGGCTGCAAGATGGTGAGATTCTAACCCTATCATCCCTTCCTCATTTGTTAGCTGAACTACTTCCAAAGAGGGGACTGTCCCTCATCTACAGTTTTGGTACCCAGGGGCACGGCTTGAAGGGGAAAGATGGAATAAATGCTTGATTCTTTCATTTACCAACTAATTACCTTTTATTGGAGTGGTACTAACAGCTAACCCTCATAGAGCACCCACAGATCACCCACTGTTTTTATCAACAGCATCTCATTTAATGATCACACCAAGCCTTTGAGGTAGACGGGACAGACGGGGTTATGTTTTAATCTTTTATTTATTCTTTTGCCGACAAGAGAACTGAGGTCCAGAGTGACTTGCTCCAGCTCCCAGAGCTCCTAGATCACCAACAGACAGGGAACCCAAACTCCGTGCCCGACGCTGTTCTCTACATGCGGATCTCTGCATTTGCTTCCGGCAGCTCCAAGAGATAGGGAGGGGGCAGGGACTGTTCGCATTTTACAGATGGCGCCATCTGAGGCCCAGAGAAGTCCGCTAAATGGCTGGAGGTCAGATGATAGCAACAGCGATTATTACGTATCAAGCGCTTACTGTGTTTCGGGTGCCTTGGGAAGTGCTGGAGGCAATGTAACACAACGTTCTGTCCCCGGCTGTGTGAGGACTTCTCGCCACACATCAGGCACATGGACTCTTCCCAGCAGCCTTATGTTCACCCTATGTGATGATAAGGAAACTGAGGCTCCGAGTGGCTGGGTCCTACTCTCCAAGTCACAGGGCTTGTATGTGACCCAGCCGTGTTCCAATCCAGTTCTCTGCATGCTGCTGTCTCAGTGCACAGCCGGGACTGGAGCCTAGATCTTTGTACCTGTATCTTTGCCTCCTCCCTTTCCCATTTCCAGCCTTCGTGGCATGTCTAACAGGGAAGAGAGAACTTTTCCCGTGGGTGACTAGCTGCCTCCTGCCTTCTCCGTCTTCCGTTTTCCCAGCCAAGAGAAGCCGGAGCCGGGCTGCCGAATTGGGCGTTAATTGACAAGGAGAAGGGAGAGCCAGCAAGAAAGGGGGGGGGGGGAAACCTCATTACCTGGCAAAAGAATGAGCGATTTGAGTGCCTACACAACGTCTTCAGATGTAGCTGGCTCGGCCTCTAATTGTTCTTCACCATTTTCTTCCAGAACCGGGATATTAAACCCATTCAGCCACACAGGGATCGAAAGGACAGGGAAGCCACTTGGCCTAGCAGGGCGGGGCAGGGGGCGGGGCCTAACCCGAGTTGAAACCCACCTTTGTCGCGGGCCACCCGGGTTCCCATCAGACCTCATCACGAGGCCCTAAATCATAATGGGCTCGTTAGTAGTTGTGATCCCGGGGGGGATGTTGCTGCTGCCTCGGGCCTTCAGGAACCGTCATGAATGTGAATCCTGAAAGGGATGCTCTCTGTCTTAATGAGATGCTGTGGCCCGCTTCCCGCACAGAGAGGGGGCTCTTTGGAAGGCAAAGGAGATGGGGGAGAAGACAGGAGGAGGGAAAACAAGAATCCAATTAAACCCTCAATTCGAGCAGAGTAAATGAATTTGACTTTAAGTGATCAAGAGGGAGAAAACTTCTAATTAGACACACGGCAATCCTGGGACTGAGCACGCTCACGACCCGCCCTCATGCCCGCCCCAGTCACTTTTTAGATAAATGTTAAGGATTAGAATGAGATGTAATTAAAATCCGTCAATGCCATACACTTGCTGCTGATGGAGTTTGATGACCGCTCACCCACTTTCTTCTCTGTCAGAAGCTCCTGCTCTGCCCCTAGCTTCTGTGTTCTGATTGGCTCTTGGAGCCAGCCAATCCCTTTTCAGCAGGAGGAAGGTTCGGGCTGGAGAGGGGCTCAGGCCGGAGGGGCAGCCCTCTGGGGGGTCCATCTTCGAAGGCCAAGAGAGGGCAGGGGTTATCTGGACACCCACAAATTGGCCAGAGTTTCCAAAGTGGAGTTCCCGGGACAGTGTCCGACACACACGTGAGCTTCAAGGATTTGAAATGCATTTCTGACCCTGCCAAATCCGGATATTTCACATAAATATTTAGGTTTCCTGGTTTCTTTTGAAACATCAAAGATCCGGCAATACTGGGCCTGTATTCTCACACAGCGACAGTTGGCTCGAGCGAATAACAGCCACCGTGTGGACAGGATGTTTGTGACCCTGCTCAGGACCTCTCCACTGTGGCCTGACTCACCCGTCCGTATGGCGGTCATTCCCCCTCCCCCCGGGGCATTGGAGTGTGCGAGCTCTGACCTAGGTCTTATCTCTAGGGGAAGGGACATGTCTGAAGGTCAACTCTGAATCCCCCCACCCTCTCAACATACCTTTGCTCTGGCTGAGCCCTCTGCTTGGAAATCCTGTCTTTACCGGGATTCCCAAGCACCTTTCAAGGTTTCATCCCAAATGCCACCTCACCCAGGAAGAATTTCCTGTCTCCCCAGCAGGCTTTTGGAGCTCTCCGTGTCTACCCCTAGATAGCGTCTGTCTAGTGTGTGATGCTGAGTCACTTGCCCAGTGGGCCGTGAGCTCCCTCAGAACAGGGTCAGGTCTGATTTGCCCTGTCTCCCTCTCAGTGCCCAGCGCAGGGCCTGGCCCAGGGTAGAGACACCCAGTGAACGTGGATGGAAGGAACCGAGCCCATCGGGGGGCAGGACCAGCCTGGGCAAACGCAGAGGCACCAAGGCCATCCCGGCTTCTTTTCCAGGCTGGCGTTATCCCTTTCTTCTCTTCCTTTCCTCTTCCTTTTGCAGACCCTTGGCCCCCTGGCTGGAGATCATTTACAGAAAGGGGTTGGGAATGAACACATCACCAAAGGCCCAGAATTCACCTTGCAAATGAGAATGAAGAGGAGCAATTCTTAATGCGACAGAAAAACAGGCTTGTGGTAGAATTGCAGGCACGTGGCCATAGATAGGTCCGTGGGAAAGATCCTTTTTGAAAGCGAGGTCTGCCAAGTGACACAGACAGCCCCTGATTTGTGTTCCAGTCAATCTACTTCCGTCACTCGGCTACGACCCAGGGTCACAGGGCAATTCACTTGACCTATCTGAACTCCAGTGCCCCCGAATGAAAAATGATTAGCGGTACTGCGGGTAGGTGTGCCCCGCCATGAGGTTTTCCTGATTGTAATGTAAGTGCCTGACATTGAGCTTTTGATTTCAGAGGCAATCATTTCAAAGACATCCTTGTAGAACAAACACTACTAGATGAAGAGCCAGGCCCCCCCCCATGGAGTCCCCCCTTCTGGAAAGCCCTGGGTGACCTAGAGCGCTGACCACTGGAGGGACTTGTGTTTCCCTTCCCACGCTTTCATTTCTGCTTTTCTGTTTGAGATTTGCCAATAGAGAGTGAACCCACAAAGCCCTAGGCACCCCACCCTCAACCCCAATAAAGGTCAGGGCTACATGCTTGCACTCTGCCTCTCCCCGGGGCTTCACTGTGTGGTCCCGGGGGAAGGCAGTCTCCCCTCCAGGGCTGGTGAGTAATAAACCTTGTTTTCAGAGCTTCCTGCCGGTGGTTGCTGAGGCAAGTCTGGCAGTCGTAGCGAGAACCACAAGGACTGGTATCACTATGGCTAGGCAGACAACCCCCACCGACCCCCCCAAACGAATACCTTGTGCCCTTTTCTTTTTTTTTTTTTTTTAGATTTTATTTATTTATTTATTCGACAGAGATAGAGACAGCCAGCGAGAGAGGGAACACAAGCAGGGGGAGTGGGAGAGGAAGAATCAGGCTCCCAGGCGCCCCCCTTGTGCACTTTTCTTAAAAAGTTAAACTCTCCACACACCCCAGCTATTCCACTCCTACATCTCTATCCAAGAGGAATGAAAACTTATGTCACACAGGGACTTACCATGAAAGTTCCCAGCAACGTTATTCATTTTTCGTAACAGCCCCCAAATTAAACCCAGGAACGTCCATCAGTTGGTGAATGGATAAACACCACGTGGTATACCCATGCGATGAAATACTATTCAGCCATAAAGAAACTCCAGATATGTATTAGTACCTGGAGGGACCTAAAGTTTGTGCAAAAGAAGCCAGAAACAAGAGACCATGTACTGTATGATCTGATTTTTTAAAAATATTTTATGCATTTTATGTATTTATTTGAGAGAAAGAGAGTGAGAGAGAGAGAGAGAGAGAGCACAAGCAGGGGGAGGGGCAGAGGGAGAAGCAGGCTCAGCAGGGAGCCAGACGCAGGACTTGATCCCAGGACCCTGGGATCAAGGGCCCTGGGCCGAGGGCAGACGCTTAACCGACTGAGCCACCCAGGCGCCCCTGTACAACTCAACTTACACAGAACATCTAGAAAAAGCAAATCTATACAGGCAGACAGTAGGTTAGCCGTTGTCTGGGGCAGGCAGGGGGTAGGAAAGGGATGAACGTAAGTGGCTCGAGGGATCTTTTTCGGGTGCTGACAATGTTCTCAAACTGATGGTGGTAGCACGATTTGGTAAGCTTCCTAAAAGTCATTGCGTTGTAGAGTCGAAGTGGGTAGATTCTATGATATATGGAATATTCCTCCATAAACTTGTCAAAAAAATCACCTTTTCCCTGGGATGGTGGTGGACGACACACTGGTAGAGACAGGTGGAGTCCTTACCAGACCCCAGGGGCTTGCTTCGTACGTGTTCTGCATGTTGTCCCTCCGTAGAGCTGTCTTCGACTCAGGACAATTTCAACAACTAGGGCAAAACAGCTTGTGCTTTCTGGTTTTCACCCGGGGCACTGTCTTAAGGGCACTAAATATCTCGACTTCACCTGTCCAGTCTTCCCTGCGTCTGTGTCCTGTTAGCCCTTCCTCTCTGATGGCCTTCCACCTGGTTACTAGGCCATGGGGGTAGCCTCTGGCCAGGCCTCCTTCTTGGCAGGGCTTCTGCCTGCTTCTCTTTTCCCGCCGTCGCTTCCAGACTGCTCTCCAAGAGCCCCTGTGCTCACAGGCCTTCCCTGGCTCCCAAGTGCCCGAAGGAGAAAGCAGAAACCACCAGGCTGCGGCCTCTGCCGTGGATTTCCTCCGGCTCCGGCATGGCCCTTTCTTCTACTCCACCTTCACATGACTTTCTCCCAGGCCCTGGAACAGACTCCCCGGCTTCCAACTCTGTGGTTTTGCTTGGGCCATTCCTCCTGCCTTCTTGCTGCCCGGGTCCTGAGGGCCACACCCACACCCTCCTCTGAGCAGTGTTTTGGGAGGAGGAAGGGAGTTTGGAACCTGGCCGACTCAGCTGGTTCTAAACCTGGCTCTGCCACCTAGTGGCCAAGACAACAAAATACCCCGAGCCTTAGTTTCCTCATCTGAGAAATGGGTATGGTATTGCTGTAAGACGTACGGAGCGGGTTAATGTCTTTCTTGCTCACAAGATTGTGAAGTCCAAAAGTGCAGGGATCATGAACTACACACCTTCCTTCCCTTCCAGAGTGTAAGCTTCTAGAGACCCAGGACAGTGCCTGGCATGGGGCTGTGTTCAGCAGCTCGTCTGTGAATGAGTGAATGAATGAATGAATATCTCGGTCGATTTTCTAGTGCCTGGTGCGTGTTAGGTTACCCTCTTGTCTGCCATTCTTCCAACACGCGTTTCTTGAGGGTCCACCATGTGCTGGGTCTTGAGTGTGGAGTTTAGGCTGCAGGGTAAGAGCTGTGAGGGGCATCATTCTACCTCTCTCTGCCCATATTTGCCTTGCCCTACCTCCCGGTTCTGCTCCCCTCCAAGCTTGCCTCTGGCCCTTGGGCCTTTGTCTCCTTGGTGTCTGACAACTTGGCTCTCGAGTGTGGAAGCGGACAGAGGTAGTCATTCATTCATTCTTCATTCATGTATTCAACCCACGGTTCCTGGAGTCCTGCTTTGTGCCAGCCAATGTTCCAGCAGAGAGTGAGACAAACATCCCTGCCTTTAAGAGCTATTTTCCAATGTGGGGAGAAAGGGGACATAGTAGTAATAATAACTAGTTAAATAAGCTAACTATTTTTTGGAGTGTCTGCTGGCAATGAATGCTAGAGAGAAAATCAAGCAGGCGAGCAGGTAGGTGGTGGTGACAATTTTGAAGAGTGTCAGGGCGAAACTCCCAGAGAAGAGGACATTGGAGAAGGTTCTTGAAGGAGGAGCCTTGCTCACATCTGGGGGCAGATGGAAGACCAAGTACAAAGGCCCTGAGGTAGGAGACTGCCATGTCAGGAGTGCGTGCAATGCAGGGAGCTGACAGAGGCCAGCCAGAGCCCATGCTTAGGACTTGAGCCATTGTTCTGAGCGCAAGGGAAGCCCTTGGATTATTTTAGACAGTGGAGTGAATTGCTCAGGTTAGTATTTTCAAAGGATTCCCCTGGCTATTGTGTTGGGAACAGACTAGTAATAACAACAGCTCACATTATCAAGTCCTTTACCCATGTCAACTCATTTCATCTTCAGAATACCAGGAGGTGGGTGTTTTTATCCCCATTTTTTTTAAAGATCTTTATTTGTTTATTCGACAGAGATAGAGACAGCCAGCGAGAGAGGGAACACAAGCAGGGGGAGTGGGAGAGGAAGAAGCAGGCTCATAGCAGAGGAGCCTGACGTGGGGATCGATCACATAACGCCGGGATCACGCCCTGAGCCGAAGGCAGACGCTTAACCGCTGTGCTACCCAGGCGCCCCTATTATCTCCATTTTAAAGAGCGGGACAAGTGAGTCTCAAGAAGACAATTTGCCCAAGTTCACACAGCCCACGAGGGATAGAGCTGGGTTTGAATCCAGACAGTAGTCCCATCCTAGCATTCATGTGCTTACCACTGCTCGGTTTTTTCTCTTGTATGGGTAACAGCAAAGCTGTGAATTCAGTGATGGACTTGAATGCAAAGCCTTGTTCTTGATATCTGTGTGCCCTTGGGCAAGTTACTTAACCTCTCTGTGTCCTAGTATCCTCGTCTGTACCCTGGAGATCCTAATACCAACCGTAGAGGTTGCCAAGATAAGACATGCTCCTGTGGGTAAAGTTCTTTGTGTGGCAGGGTAGGATTTCCTTAGGAGCAGAGAGCCCAGCTGTTCTGCCTGACCCTCCCCCCACCCCCCGCTCCTGTCTCCAGCAAGGGATGAGATGACCTTTGAAGATGGTGTGTCTCTGTGAGGACTTGGCCAGCTCTCTCCCTTTCCCTGGTCCTCAGCCCTTCTGGAGATGTGGTGCTGGCCTATGTCTCCCTCATCTCTGTGGTCGAATGATTGCCCCCGGGGAGTCTGTGCCTACCCCTCCCCCGCCTGCCCCCCACCTCCCGTCCCTCCAGCTCTGCCCCAGGGCTCCAAGAAAGCACACAGGCATGGACGTAGAGACCTGGCCAAGCCCCCAGCCCCTCACCCCAGGCCCTGCTGCTGGGGAGACAGCCTTCTCACGTCCAGAGGACGTTTAAACCCTTTGCACGTAGGGACTCCACTGTGAGAGCGACCTGCACGGTCGGGTCAGGAGCAGCTGCACGGCCTCGGCCTGCCCAAGACCCCCGGGGGCCTGAAGCAGATGGCTTCTCTCAGAGTCTAATTATCCACCCGCCCCGAGCCCCAGACAGGCCCTCATGCGACAGTCATCGTCCATCTTCCTGGCCCTGGAGAGGGAGCAGAGGAAGGAAGGAGGGCAGCGTGCAAGCTGGACCACAGAGGTGGCCCTGGGAGAGACAGGCCTGGGGGGCTGCTGACGGGAAAGATCATCCACGGCTTGAACACGTCCTCCTAGCATGGCCCCAGTCACACCTGCTTATGTCCCTGACTTGCACGTCTGTTGGAGGCCTGAGAGAATCCCCTTGAGTCCCCAGTGCCCTGCACACAGCACAGTACATAGTTGGTACTCCAGAGCTGGTTGCTGAAATGAACATATGATGGCCAAATTTTGCCACGGAGTATTTATTTTTCTTTCCTCTCAAGTTGCTGTCAGGGCTACTTCTCGGCAAAATGGAGATTAACGAAGTTTGCCTGAGAGCCCTGCCCACTTTACTTTCCATGTCTTTCTTGCTTTTTATTTGCTATCTTCTGTCATCTTCTATCATCAGTCAGCAGTCATGGAGAAAATGATCGGGGTGTCTAACTTATACTAAAGTGAAAATGACTGATAGGACTATCTGTCATCCTTTACATTTCTATAATGGACAGCCTGTAATCTGAAAGGTTGAAATTTAATGGCTGACTGCAAGCAGGCAGTTCCATGCCTGCCTCTAGCCTGATATCCTAGTACTGTTTTAACTTCTCCCCGTATCCCCATCTTGTGCATTTCTGGTTCCACCACACCAGATAGCTCAGAGGCTCATTGGCACTTCAGAGATGATCCCAGCCACGCATAGTAGGATGGATGGTCCTCCAGCCTCTGCTTGAAACTCCCCGAAACAGGAAGCACAAGTGACAGGGAGCTCACTACCTTTAAGACAACACATTCCATGGGGCACCTGGGTGGCTTAGTAGTTAAGGGTCTGCCTTCGGCTCAGGGCCTGATCCCAGGGTCCTGGGATCGAGCCCCACATCAGGCTCCTCTGCTGGGAGCCTGCTTCTTCCTCTCCCACTCCCTCTGCTTGTGTTCACTCTCTCGCTGGCTGTCTCTCTCTGTCAAATAAATAAATAAAATCTTTAAAAAAAAAAAAGACAACACATTCCATTGTTCTGCCAAAGGCTAAAATTTCTCTCCATGAGTCCACTTTGCCCTCATCTGGCTTCCGGAGCAAGAGTCAAATGGGGTAACTCTGTTCCCTTTTATATCATAGCCCTTCCCCTAAATAAAGACCTCTAGACTTGCTGCTTCCTGAATACTTCCTGAATGTACTTTCCTCCCTCTGAGTCTTTGCTGTCTTTCTGTGCCCCCCGCCTCCTGAGGTCACGCTCTAGTCTGAGGTCATACCTCGCTCTTGGTTCATTTGCAGAGCAGCTATGATGGACAGCACCCTGAGCCCAGCGACCTCGTGATTCTTTCCCAGCTCGAGTTCTCAGAAATCCTCTGAGGAAAGGGTTTGGGCAGTTCTCGCTGTTGGCATTAGCGAATAATGACCATTCCTGTTCATTGAGTTTTTACCAGCTGCCAAGGACCGCTAGAAGGGCCTTCACGAACTGCCTAGAAATCCTCACAGCAGTGCCTCGGAATAGGCACTGCCATTATGCCCACTTGCAGACAGGAAAACTGAGGCACGGGGCCGTTTCGGGATGTCCCCAAGGTCAAAGAGCTAAAAGCAATGGGCGGGGGAGAGGGATGGCATGTGGGTGGCTCAGTTAGTTAAGGGTCTGACTGTTGGTTTCAGCTCAGGTCGTGATCTCAGGGTCCTGAGGTCAAGCCCCGCATTGGGCTCCGAGCTCACCGGGGAGTCTGCTTCTCCCCCTCTCTCTGTCCTCCTGCCCCTCCCCCTGCTTGTGCTCTCTCTCTCAAATAAATCAATAAATCTTTAAATTAAAAAAAAAGTAAAAAAAAATAACAGAGTCTGCACATGTGTGTATGCACATACCACACCATACACACACACACCAACCACACGTTCTGCACACACGCACACATGTGTGTGCACGAGGAGGTCCTTCTCCAGCCTGCTGCAGTGGACGAGGGCAATAGCAAAGCCAGGAGACTGGGCTCTGAAGTGTCTCTTTTAGAAGAACTCCCCAGCTATGGTGGCTGTACAACTTGGACCCATGCCCTGTGCTCACCTCAGGCTTATCTCCCAGTTCTGAATGTCCAAACGTTCTTCCCCCTTTTACTTCTCTGGCCAATTCCCCCTCATCCTTCAAGATTCAGCTCAGATGCCACCTCTCCCAGGAAGCCTTCCCAGAACCCCCTCCTCGATGTGCGGCCCTACAGTCCTCTGAATACCCACCCATATGACACCTACCACACCATCCCCAAATTTCCTTCTCAAGGGGAGGGAGACTTGTCTGTTTCTCTTTTGTTCCCCAAGACCTAGCAGAGCGACTGACACATCAGAGGTGCTTAATAAATGCTTGGTGAACTGAACTGAACCCACTAGCTGTGGACCATAGGACATACATCTAATCCTCCAAGTCTTGATTTTGCTGTCTGTCCATGAGAAATAATAATAGTTGCCCTGTTTTACCCTGGAAGGGTTTAGTGAGGCTCCTAGGTCTGCTGTGTGTGATGGTCCTTTGGAAGTGACAGAGCCTGCACGCCCGGATCGTGTCGTGGATGGCGATTCTTTATGACAGGTACTCGGACCCAGCATGAGCACCTCGAGCTCTCTGAGCCTCGGTTTCCTCATCTGTCGCAGAGGCGGAGCTCTGCCAGCCGCACCAGGGTGTCGAGGATCAACGGGAGCACGTGTCACACTGTCGTGAGCTCCCCAGCTGGAAAGATGGCCTGTCTTCCGTGGAGGGTTGGGAGGTAACTTGTGTCAGCTGGGACAGAAAAAGGTACCTGAGCAGAGGAATTTTCTTCCTTGTTTTTTGAGACAGAGAAGAACAAAGGAGAAAACAGAAGGTGAGACAGAGAATCTATTGCTCTGTGGTCCCAGCCTCCCCAAAGAAAGATGCCCACGCACATGACAAGAGCGCTAGAAGGTTCTGGGAGCTCGAGGAGCTTGTTGCAGCCCGAGAAATCTCAGCGAGGAACTCTCAGCCACTGAAGAGGACCCCTGAAGGCTTTTGAGGCCAAGCTTGCCTGAAGTCCCAGAGCCAGAATACCTGGGTATGCCTGAGCTGGAAGGGACACACCGGCCCTCAAGCCCAAAGAGGTCAGGTGAGCTGTCCCCAGTGCTGCCCGACCCATCCCTTCCTCCCTGACACCTCACCGCCCTCCTCAGAGCCCTTCTTAGCATTTATGGTGTGCAACAGAGTTTCATTTTCTCTGTAATAAGACATAAGGCGCTCACCTAAGCTCGTAGACTCCTCTTCAGCATCCAGAGAACGCCTCTTATTATTCGTGTCATCTCCATTTTACAGATGGGGAAACAGAGGCCCAGGGAGCTTGCACACCTGATGAGTGACTGAGCTGGGATTTGAACCCAGGCTCCAGAAGGAAGGGTGGCACGCTGTTCTGAACACGGAAGGAATGGACAGGCGAGGCGGCTCACCCTGGCAGCCAGAGCAAGGGAAGCTGTGCGTTGGAGACCCACACAGGTCCGGGGGAGGTTCAGGGCTTAGTGTGGAGCCTGCAGAGAACTTGCTTCCCAGGCTGGAATGGGGGAGCCCCTGGGAAAGCAGTGGGGGCTCCGCCCACGTGGTGAAGAGGGTGGGGGTCTGGTGGGAAGCCTCCATTGTCTGGGATAACTCGACACCTGCACGAGATCAAACAGAGGCTGGGTGCACAGAGAACAGCGTTGTCCTCTGGCTTCTCCAGGCTCCCCTCGCCGTGCTGTCCCATTGCCCCCCCCCTCGACAGGGCTCTGACGCACTTGGCTTCCTCAGACAGGATTGTTCTTCTCCCCCTGCCCCTCCACCACTCCCCTCCACCCTGAGCCTCGCCTTGCCCCGCCATGCCATTCCCTTCCTGCATATCCCATCCCAACCTGTCCTTCACCTTCCGCCGTGTGCCTCCCCACCCGAGTCAGCTCCCTCTGCCGCACATTCTCGGCCTGTCCTGTATGCCTCGCTTGTAGCTCTTTAGCTCACCTGCAATTAAATGTTTCATTGCGCACTGGCAAGTTTTTAAATAGCTTTATTGACCTGTGCATGTTCAAAGTGTAAAATTCGATAACTTTTGATGTACATTTTCACTCATTCAACCATCACCGCAATCAAGAGAATGAGCACCCCTGTCTCCTCTAAACAGTTACCCTATGATCCCCTGTATTTCCTCCCCACCTCCCACCCCTTTCCCCCATCTGGCCGTCAACTGATCTGCTCTCTGGTTTATATTTTCTAGAATCACTGGACTAGCCTACAGTAGCTCTGCTTTTTTTGTCTGGCTTCTTTCGCTTGACATGATGTCGAGATTCGTCCACACTGTTGTGTGTGTCCGCAGCACCTTCTTATCGCGGAATAGCATTTCCTTGTCTGCGCGTCCAAAAATTTGCATATTCATTCATCTGTTGACGGATACCTGGGTTGTTTCCAGATTTGAGCTATGATAAAGAAAGCTGCAATTAAGATTCGTGCACCGGTCTTTTTATGGACATACATTTTTATTTCTCTGGCGTAAGTACCTAGGTGTGGAATGGGTGGATCATACAACGGGTGTATATTTAAACTTTTGAAGAAATTGCCAAACTGTGTGTTGAAGTGGATGTACCATTTCACACTCCTGCCAACAGCGTGGGAGCGTTCTGGTCTCGCCACCTCCTTGCCCGAAGCTCGGGACAGGCCATCTTTTCGGTGGGAGCCACTCATGTAGGTGTGTAGTGGTATCTCACTGTGGGTTTAATTTATATTTCCTTAATGCTCGGTGATATGGAGCATTTTTTCATTTGCCTGCATGCCATCCATATATCTTCTTTGGTGAAGTGTCTGTTCAAATGTTCATTATTATTATTATTACTATTATTATTTTAATTGGGTTGTTATAGTTGTGATCTGAAGGTCTTTCTCCATGATGAAACTGACAGACCTCTGAGGGTAGGAACATTGTCTGCTCTGCTTGCTGTTATGATGAGGCTCAGAGCCCAGCATGGTGACAGATATCCAGTCAGCACTCAGTAAATGCTTGATCAATTTTGAACACATTTGAATAAATTATTGAATGAATGAATGAATGAATGAATGAATGGTGTTTCTGTCTGTGGCTGGAGTTAACCAGACACACATGGAACAAAGCCAGGAGAACCAGCAAAAGCCTTGGGAGGGGCTCAGGTAGAGTCAGCAATGAAGGGGAGAAGCAGAGGACGAGAGAACAAGACGAGCCTGCAGGGACGACTCCTGGGTCCCTACGAGGAGCNCATTCATTAGTTAAAAGCAAATATTAATTTCTGGTATATGATGGGTCTCAACACAAGGATGCCCTGGAAGTTTCAGGCGCAACTTCCGTGGGGCTGAAGGCTGGAAAACGAGGGCTTCACCATTTCCCAACCCCTGCCAGAGACCCCCACTGCCCTCTGCCCCAAGCCCGGCCCTGCAGCCCAGCCCTGCAGAGGACCCAGGAGCTTTAGAAAAGTGGATCAAGCTCAGGGATGCTGTGAGAGCTCAGCGCCCAGCAGCCTGCATGGGCTCAGTGACCACCCCAACTCCCAGTCACGTACAGGACAGAAGCAATGAGTCCCATCTTGCCATCCCATCTTGCTCCATTGAGCTGGGGATGAAAAGTGTGGTGGTCATTAGTGCTATTTGCCAAATATTTCTGGCTCTCTGCTTCCTGAGCATGTGGAAGGATTGTACTTCTTGGACCCCTCGCTTTTGGGTGGGGTCATGTGGCTCTTCTGTCCAGTGTATTGGGAGCTGAGATGATGGGTGTCATTTCAAGGCTGTAACGCTGAGTTACAGATACAGGTCTTCCAGAACATTCTCTCCCTCTGCCATTGCAATCAGCAATGTGTGAGATGATGGCTGCTCTGCTAGTCTGGGTGCCTCAGTGAGAGTGACAAGGGCAGGGCTCCTGACTGACCTATGATGGGCATGCAGTAGGCGTGAGAAGTGAGCCTCGGTGGTCGGAAGTTTGTGGCCACAGCATCATCAGGCCCATCTTGACAGATACGGAGAAAGGTGAGCCTGTTTGTGGAGTATCCCCTATGCGGCAAGCTGACGACATTGGCTCTCTCATTGAATCCACACAGGATTTCCATAAAGAAGGGGGTGTAGTTGTTTTTTCTATGGTCACAAGTGTCCTTTTCCAGATAAGGACACTGACACTGGAGGGGAAATAGGTCCACTCAAAGTCACCCAATTGAGCCAGAATTTGAACACAGATCTCCGATTGAAAGGCTCCTGCTTTTTCCAACAAACGAACGAATCACTTTAGTGGCTTCCCCTTACTGCTAATGCCTAAGCTCTGGCTGTCTGGGGTTCAGCTCTTGGGGCTGACGCCAGGGAGTGGGGAGATCCTAAGACACTGGACACGAGTCAGGCTGTCCTTGCTGTTCGTGGACACTCCCTGCATTCATCCATCCACCCATGCATTCAGACAACGGATATTTACTGAGCATTTGCTAGGTTGCCTCTTTGTCATGGCAGAAGCATGTGACCAAGCGGGGCAGGAATGGGGAGAAGAGCCACGAACCAGGGAAGGGTGGGACAAAGGAACAGGGAGCTGGGATGTTGAGGACAACAAGGGCGCTGCCACGGGAGGGGGGCGATGTGGAGGGAGGGGCGTTCATGATAAGGCTTGGGGTGAACAACAGCAATAATAAGCCCAATAGTCACCATCCATTGAGGACCTACCATGTGCCAGGCACTGAGCTAAGGATGCTTCCCATAGAACATCGCTTCTCCCTCAACTGCCCTCTGAGGTTGCCAATGTTATTCACGTGTCACAAACAGAGAGTTGAAGTAACTTGTCAGAGGGCGCCTGATTAGCAAGCAGCAGTGTTGGGATTTGAACCCACATCTGTCTGTTCCAAAACCCATGACCTTGCCCCTGTTTCCCCTTTTGAACGGATAGGTGTCCACTCTGTGGACATTAAGGAAGCATTGCCCTTCCTCCAGATGGAGACCAGCGAAAGTGCCCTTGTATGGATTGGGAAAAAGCACTGCTCAGCAAATGTAGGGCAGGCTGAAATTTTAGAAAAAACACCTCACTCTGGCTGCCCCCCTTGTACAGGGAACCATCTGCATACCTGTTCTGGGGGCAGGGTCTTATTGGATGCTGGGGGTAGACTCTGGCTTGAGGTCAGTTGGGAGTCCATGGCCAAGGTGAGTAGTGGCTGTAGTCAACTCTGGTTTCCCGGAGGATGGCCTCTGTGCAGCAGGAGGGGTGCAGAGCAACAGGCTGGGGTGGCTCAGGTGGAGAGGAAGGCGGTCTAAGCCAGGGCAGAAGCAGCAGGGTTGGAGTCTAAATGACTTAGGAAGTGGAGCAGACAGGATGTGGTGGCTAAGTGGGGAATCAGGTGTAAGCAGAGGTTTCTGGCTTAGACAAGTAGGTAGGGTTTGGGGCCAGACTGAGCATGGATAAGGGGCTGCACAGAAGGAGGAAACCGCATCTCAGCATCAGGTGGGAGATAGGGTCAGTTTTATAAATGTTGATTTAAAAGTCCCCTTCAAATCTCGGAAACGATAACCCTACAGATTTGTGTCTTCCCTTCTCCTGGCTCCCTCGACTGTCTTTTAACGGGGGTCAGTTTATGTGTTCGAACACGCTCTGTACTGTCTGCATCCCACCCGGAATCCTGCACTCAGAACTGAATACACGATTGCAAGGTTGGTGTGACCGTGTTGGGAGGCAGCCATTCCCTTGTTGATTCTGTGGATTGTGCTGAGCTTGCACTGGCTTGATTGACAAATGTGGGGACACTGTGGGCTCATTTGATAGTACAGTTACTAGGGCTTGGAGATTTTTTCCCTGGTGTTCCCCTGCTAGGATACATCCTCCTTCCAACCCCTGCCCTGCATTGGTCACCTCTCGGATATGACTTTAGAGTCCTCTTGACCTCACCTCTTACTCCGGCCACTGCTGCAGTGACCAGTTCCACACTGGCTGTGGGCAGCCTTGTGCAGGTGTAATCAGGCCCTGGCACGTGCCTCTCACTTCCTATCCTGAGACCTCTCTGTCACTCCTTTTGAAGATGCCTATGGGAGCCTTCTGCACAACCAACTCCAAGTATGTGGGTTCATGCCTATGGATCCACCTGGATCAGTGAAGGTTGGGGGCTGATGGATAATGGTTCCCTGGACAATTCTGAGATGTATTTCATGAGACCCCTTGGAGGGTCAATTTCATGACATACCCTTATGCTGGATATCCCACACTATCATTTATTCATTTCACTTTCCTGATCCTGTTTTTT